>NC_069127.1:65421079-65681122 GCF_026914265.1 Mya arenaria | reverse complement strand
ACAGTGCATAAAAAATAGGTATGTTTATCAAGGGTTGTTAGGTACCGCCTTGGAACGGTCAGTAAAATGTTAATTTACTGGGGGTTTAAACCAGTTTACGTGCACAAACCTCACTTTTATCCGAACAATTCTAAATAAAGATAAAACGCAAAAGGTTAATCTTATCAAAGTATGCATTAACTTGAGGAAACTTAACAATAAAAGAATAATTATAAACCTATAGGTAAACCCCAAGTACTTCTATGATTAGAGATCCCAACTCTATCTGCAGACGGAGAAATACAATTCAGAGCACCTAATGCAAAATCTTTTCAAAGATAAAGATGCAGTCATTGTTTGAAACTATGAACATCACACACAGTCTGCCTTATAAAATAAAAGGTTTAAAACTGTGTGGGCATAGAGTTTCATAATAAAAAGCATCATTGTACTAAACTGGGAACAAATAAAACATTATTAAAAATAAAAGCGACAAGTATTAGCTAATCTTTCCTTTCAAATGATTTGAAAATGTAAAATATTTGAAGAAAATGAAGTCTCATGCCAAAACACTCCGAGTCTAGTTTGCATATTTCTTATTATATTCGTTCACTATGATCATTTTAATTATATATCGCATTAAAATATGCTTTAGTCATTGCATCGCTGCTCATACACTAACATGCACTGACAAGCGCGGTAGTCCACAACCTTATAGTAAAGATATTCAACCCACACTATATATGATGGCCTGGTAAACCCGTACTATTGTGGCATCATTTGAAAGTGGAAAATAAAAATTGTGAACGTTTGACTAAAAATATTCAGTAAATTTACATTTAAGAACGATATCATACCTTATAAGGGTCAGTAGACTAACGGTTCATTGAATTGTATGGAACTGCTAATCGATCTTGTTAAGAAGTACAATAATCAACACACAATAACATACACACGGGCACAACCTACCTCGATTTCCACATCAGCACTTAATCGGTATGTTGATAAATGGTTAGATTCTGAAAGATTAGGAATTCACAGGTGTAAAGTTTTTCGAGAGTCACTGTAAAGGAATCGTGCTAAATAGGTAAATAGGATTTCTATTTAACTTTCCAAACTGGTGAAAGTTTAGCGAAAGTATTAAGTTATATACAGTTTCAAAACAAAACGCTGTAGAGGAGATCACACGAGTAGGATGTTTATAACCGTGTTTAAATATTGATTATTACATTTCAAATTTATAACTTAAGCAACATAAACGCACGACGAAGCAGTAGTGTGTATAAGAAAGAATTGCTTACTTAATGGTATGCATTCTATTTTTTATTCTTTTTTCATAAAGAAGAACACAATATTATCATGATCTTATTTTATCCTTAAACGTTCGTACACCTGCGCCAAACTAGAAAATGTAAATAGGAGAAGTGTTTATCTACTCTCAGCGAACGTTCGGACCGTGACCAGACATGAAAAATGCGTACACTAAGATTGTCGCATTAAAACTGGCTGAAGTTCTTGTATCATTATTCGTCAAATTAAGATTGCCGTGACAAACCCAATGACTTAGGTATCAGGCCTACTTTATATTTGACGGTTAGCTATTCCTTGTGAATCTATTTTGATATCATATGAATGTAGATGCACAAATGTTAAAAGTACATGTACTACGACAAAACAGCTTTCTGATCCAAAAAAAGGTGGTGTCATGTCCGATTTGGATTGAATAAAGATCACAAGTTGAAAGTGAAAAACACGTAGTGTATTTTCGGTCATTTATTTTACATCAAAGTAATACGCAGGCAATGTCCCTTGAAACTATATCTAAATAATATAGGGTCACTGGTCATCAGCATTTATAATTAGTGTTAATGCAATGGTCGAATAACTAGCTTATTTGACGTTTATATTCCACAATCAATGAAAGTAGACCACACTACCCACTATTCTATTGCTATTGTGTTAATGAGCGAAATGAAGTATGAACAAAGATCGAACAACACGTTCATTTAGGAAATCCAAGGAATAGATTCTTTAAAACCGCATTTGAAATATTGATCTGTACATTTCAAATTTATAACTAAGTTTCCCTTAACAATGAAGTGGTAGTGTATAAAAATAATTGGCTTACAAACAATGTAAATATAATATTTCAATCGTTTTTAGTCATAATTTTACTTTGAAATTAAATAAATTATCCTTCATGTCTTAGACAGTTAAAACACATAACTATGCAATAAAATGGCGTAATACCTTTATACTTTCAGCTGGGAAAAATGGCAACAGCATTTCCAAAAGTAGAAAAAATCATCGCTGTCGATGAAAATTTGTTGACTTGTCAAATATGTATGGAGATGTTTGATAACCCAAGTATCCTACCATGCCATCATACGTTTTGTAGGAAATGCATTGTAATATTAGTCAGGAGCAACTGCTTTGTAAAACATGAGAGTTACATGTTTAACTGTCCAGTTTGTCTGCGAGAATTCAAAATTGAGAATGGGGAAAGGAATGTAAATGCCATAATGAAAGCATTTCCTGAAAACAAACTAATGAATGAATTGCTTGAGGGGACAAATACAAAGAAAGTGGCGTTTAATGATTTTGAAGAAGGACGCCACATTGATATGTTCATGACAGTCCAGCATTGTCTGTGGATTCATCATTGCTTCTTGTTTCTGTTTAAGAAGTATTTGGATGCACTTAATAGGTTGACAGTACTCAAAGGCAGCGAAGAAGCAATCCATTATGTGCATATCAATCGAAAACTTACAGCTATGTTCAGCGAAATTTTGTTGTTAACATTTGAGAACATCGGCGATGAAGCTTTTGAACGTATGTCTTCGACTAGTGTTGCAGCCAGTATCCAACATCGAATGATTTTCAATGGCAGACTGCGAGAAATAAATTGCATTTGGGAAAATATAAAAAAAAGTGGAATCCATTTATGTCATAGTGATAATCATCAACTGTTTATAACAGAAATGTCCAAATCTGACTGGATTCATCCTACAGCAGATAAGTGCCAACAAAAGTACGCGGAACGCCAAGGCATTTTGCTCATGGCGTATCACTCTGTTGGATTTAGTAACTTGTTTTCTTTAATGGTTCTGCTGATGAATATCAATTTTGAAAATGTCCGTTGGCCTATGCATTTTTGTATATTAAAAAACTTTAATTTACCCTGGAATCATATGGCATACATAGGAATGGTTAAAGTACTTGGCAGTATATTTCTTATTTATATGTGCGATGCTCTAACGTGGTGGTCAATTGTATTGTCAATAGTGTCAGCAAATTTCTTAGCTTACTGAATATTGTGGCATTTTCATCGAAACACCGACAAGAACAGTATGCATTTGCAGTACTTTGATATTTCATCAGGACTCATAACAAATATTCATGCAGTTGAAACACACGAGTTCTCAAATATTGGAAAAATTGTGCACAGCACGCTCTTTGTGGAGAACATATGCCGCCTTTTGTTTATCTGTTATGCATTTGTAAAGGGTATATCTTCTTCTACAATGTTGCCGATAGTCTTGTTCATATTTTATGACATTGCAGCAAAACTTGCATGCTTAATGGTATTGCATTTAGATAATCAGAGAAATGGTATCTATCTATCTACGTATGATAGTGACATTCAACGACCCACGAGAGCTAATGAACATTTAAGAATCATCTTACTTTCTTGAGAGTATTTAATGAGTATTTGATGCAACTGAATATGTAGATTGATAGGCTGTTAACAAGATTACTTGCCGCACGTTTACAGCAGTTTGCAGAGCGGTGTAACGAGACTCCAGTAATGTAAAAAACGACGATTTGTTAACCGAAGCTACGTCGATTTCTACTGGTTTCGCAACTGTTGAATCAGAAATCAATCGATCAAAAAAGATAATGATCCATATGAAAACAATTTTAAAGACATGCGATATTTAATTGGCGTTAATACCCGTTCAGTGGCCAACAAACTGATCAGGATATGTCCTTGTTGTCCATAGTGTGTCCCTTTCTAGGATTAGCAACCTTTTTTTCAATGTCCATGATTCATTGCATCTTTTTAACTCTAGACGTTTAGCTTTTTTGCATTTTAATCTTATCAGATATTTCAACCAGTTGAATTGTATTCTTTTGAAATCAATAATATCCAGAGTCTTTTATTCACTCAAGTTTGTGGTTTCCGAAATGGTGATCTGTATTATATACTCATTCCTTTATTTTCGCAGCGTACTTAGTTTTATGGATTATTTCTCGGCGAACGAGAAGCTGTGTTTGTTGCTGTGTATTGATTTCATAATAAAGACCATATGTAATCCTGCCAAAAGATTCTGTCTCATTCGTTGTAAAACATGTATAAGCAACTCTTTATTTTGGAAACGTTTGTCGCTTCTTGTTTACTGCTTACGCATTGTTCAAGTTTACATATTTGTTTTCAATATTGCCCATGCTTTGGTCCATGGCATATGACACTGTAACGAAACGGAATGTTTTTGTTTTTGTATAGTGGCGTAATGACAGTGCAGATTTCAACACTAAGACCACTCTTTCTTGTGACAATAGACTAACGTAGATACGATGAACTGTAACATATGTATCATAATCGACCTATTGCGCTGACAATATTGAAATCATGTGAAAGTTTGATTCGAATGATATTTTAGTGGCTTTTAAAAGACATTGAAAGCTCTATACTCTGTCATGCATGTTTTCAGTTCACATACGTGTATGCAGATATTTGTACTTATGCTTCCATTATTAGTTATTATAAAATTGATGAATCAGAATCTCCTCTACTGCTGGAATTATAGAATGGCAACACTGTATAGAACGTAAAGGGAATTATACTGTCTCACCGTAATATATTAAGATCACTTAAAGCTTCTACTAACATGACTTCACACTGGCGGTCATTGTTTTTGCACCTAAGAAATAAACAAGCGATCATTGAATTTGGCTTATGAATTCATACCTTATTAGAGTGAGGTTTGTGCACGTAAATTGGTTTAAACCCCCAGTAAATTTACATTTTACCGACAGTTCCAATGCGGTACCTAAAAATCCTTGATACACATACCTATTTTTTATATATAGAAAATAAGCACTGTGATTTTTGTGGAGTCTTGTGCTGTTGTTCCATGTTTCTTGCTTGTGATTTTTTTTTGTGTTCTATGTCTTTGGCGTTTACCCTGTGCCATTAAACGGGGTTTAACTTTTGGCTACTGAGGTTTTTCCTCTAGTTATTCACATAAATATTATCACTTTTGAATTCATGACCACTTGTTAATCATATTATGGCAACACTTTTGTGTTAACGTTACTACTATGTCGGTCTTGTGAATACATTCTTTAAGCGTAATAAGCAATTATTCGTTACGTTGGACATGTGTTATTATAATTTTTTTTTTTGCTGATTTGTACAATTTGAATGGAGTATACAAATTACTTTTACGAAAAGAATGTAACTTTTGGTCAATCAAAATATTTTTCTCTGTTATGAAATATTTGTATCCAAATGAACTAAATGTGTTAAAAAACTAGTTTATATAGTATGTATGCACTGTGCTGTTTGTGGTGTTTTGTGCCTTTCTTCAGTGTTTCTTGGTCTTTGGCGTTTGCCCATTGCCATTAAACCGGGTTTATGTTTAAACATTTTGCTACTGGGCTTATTTCTGTAGATTTTCGCATAAATATTAGAACTCCATTAAACCACAGACGACAATCTGTTTGTCTGGGGATAGTATTAGTGTGTCTGATTTGTGTGTAGCAGATGTATTAAACATAAATTAACAAAATACCTTCGTCTCGTGTATTCCGTAGAACCCTCCCGCCATAAATTGTACTCTACGTCGTACTTAAACACAATTTACTTGTTATGGTTTTAGGTATTTGTATCATGCCGAAATCTATGAAACGACACAACTGGCATTTGTTGTGATATATCATGCTATGTCCAAATGAAATGCTATTGTGTCTAGCCTCGCCGTCAGCCGATAACATGCTTCAAAGTTGGCAACGCAAGAACGTAACATCCTTTTTGTGGATTGTTTTTTTTACTTTTTTGTGGACTGTTCAAATATAAGATGATACAATTGCACGGGCAGGACATTTTCACAGGTCGAGCAATAACTGACGCTCACATGAATCGAAAATTTACGGCAAGATTCAATACATTTTACGAAACTCATTTATTACAAAAACAACGACAATTTGTTAAGCGAAGCTACAACTGTAGATAGACTTGAAGCTGTTGAAAAAGAAATATGTCAACCAGGAATCCACTTGTTTGATGAAACTTATACAAACTCTTTGAAAAACATGGAAACATGAGCTTGGATATATATATATATATATATTATATATTGAAGAGATACAGGCCAACAAACTGATCAAGACAAGTCGTTGTTGTCCATAGCGTTGATTAAGCAAGCTTTTTTCTTTACCGACTCTGATCGTGTGCACTTGTTGAACACATGACATTTGCCCTTTTCCATAGCCACTCCATTCAAATTTGAAATGTTGAGCTTTGCTCCTTTCAATAGCAACTCAATTACAAATGTGAAATGTTGAGCTTTGCCCTTTTCCATAGCCACTCGATTTTAATATGAAATGTTGAGCTTTGCTCATTTCAATAGCAACTCAATTAAAAATGTGAAATGTTGAGAATTGCCCGTTTCTAATAGCCACTCTTTTTAAATATGAAATGTTGAGATTTGCAATTTTCCATAGCCACTCGATTCAAATTGAAATCCTTTTTATCGTTATTTTACTCTATGATATGGGAAATGCAAAACAATACATTTAGAGTATTACAAATACTTTTAGTTGGGTGCGAACCAACGCCGGTAAAGTCTAGATTTTATTTCACGCAAGATGATGGCTACCTTAACCACTAGACCACGAGGACTTAAATATTCTGTCATGTTAGTGACGGATTCATGGTCTAATGGTAATGAAATTGCTGTCAATTCAGTGGTCGTAAGTTCGATTCCCCGCAGAACAAGTAAAACATACCAATCGACTTCTGGGAGGGACGTTAAATGGGGGTCCCGTGTGACAGTGCTATACACTGCTGCTCGCAAAAGAACCAGGGTAGCTGTTACCAGGATTACATTCTGTGCACTATTCTCCAGAAACCTAAAATGACTATTAATCTGATTTAAGCACTCGCGAAATCGGCAAGGCCCGAGTGCGATTATGTAAAGCTTACACACCTTGACATGTCAACCATACATTGAAAACATCACGTGATAATGCCAATAAGCGAATGACGTAAAGCTGTTTACGCTTATATGCAAATTATGTTTTTCATTTTTTTTTTCAAAATTCGACCAAATATAAACACTTGCTGAAGGGTTCCAGCTTTTGGTATCTTATTTTAACACTCCTAATGAGTTATCATAACTTAATTTGGCATACACACAAAAACGTGCACTGTACAAATAATTATCGAGTACCAATCTGCGAGTTTTCACTTAACAAGATCTGGATGTAGGATAAAATTGTTCTTTGGTCCAGACAACATTGATGATTTTTCAAATCCTTTATTTTAGAAACAGGAGCTTAATTTCATAATATAAATTTTCACTTGAAAATGTTCTGTATTTCTCTAGTTATGTATCCAGTCTATTCCGGCAACTTATCAGGTACTATTTGTAAAGCGCTATGCTCCGCCCACTTACCTACTTACCTACCTCATTAGTATATAGTGAGTCAGTGAAGGAATTTCTTTGGTGTTTTCAAAACATTTGTTTTTTTACTGAAGCATCGTGTGGACCTCGAATATTTATCAGACATGAGACTCTATCATAGTTATATTTTAATTTTAATTATTTCTGTAATATATAATCCCAAGTGGCACTGAAGTTTAATCTTTTTAAACTGCTTTTTGTGTGAGGAATACACTTATCCGGTCGCCAATTCAATTAAAATATAATATTGAAATGAAATTTAGTTCTGTTTCATAGATTGAAGTATTGTTAGTAATTACTGTAATCACATACACGACTGTTACAACACAACACCACAATGTTTTTCATTGCGTGCTCTAGATATTGTATCTCAGGTGTCCATGAAATTCTTCTTTAGTCTGCATGATATCTGCATGATATATTTAACCCCATTTAGCAATGTTCACCTTTTCGTTACAGAATAGTAACGAACGTTTTCAGATGTGTCTTTGTGTTACAGTTTTTAAAAGTTTCATTTATATCTAAAATATGTACAGTGTTTAATTAAACTTTGCAGAAATGTTTCATATGAAGTCTTTAATTCGATAACGAATTTTAGAACGTAAAACGGTCTTTTTTATAAGTCTTTTTATCATCTAATCCTCAATTTGTTCACATATGTTTAGTAAAAATAGTTAGACCAGCTATATTTATTCATGTCGTAAAATACCAGAAACAGACGTGGTTCCTTCCTTGACATTTTACTGAACAAGTATAATACTAGTGATTCTATTAGAACTTACAGCAAAGTATTTCTGCAGTTACGAAGAATTTATTGTTATCAACACAAGGTTTTAGAACCCCAAGTTACACTAAACACTTCAAATTCAATAAAACTGAAAAAGAGGACGTCAAAGAAAACATACGTAAACGAAGACTTTCGGTAACCGTATGTACACGATGCTTTTGTATAAGAGGGATTTTTAACTACGACATTGAATTATGCTTTGTGTAGTACGTGATGCACATTATCTTGATAGTTCGTCCTAAAAACGACCATTTCTTAGAAAGTTAATGTTGAGTCCTCAACTGAAAATTAGATATCTGTTTCTTAATTTCATACAACAACGAATGATTATTTTGTTGTTAAGCATACGATATAAGTCAATATTTAATTGTCCGATAAAGAATATCAATCCACGCAAACTCAGTTTACATGAAAAAGTCCAGATATGAAAACAGTCCGACGCTAGATATGAACGACCGATTGTGGTATCTCCTTATCAGGTATGTCAGGTTAAAATCAACGATAGTCGGTGTTTATCTGAAGAATGCATGCACCATGCCAATTTATACCTCAAACGTCCTACATACATAATCGGTTTAATTGCTTATAAGTCAGTTTGCCTCTCAATGGTCGATAAGTGATATATTAATAAATTGAATGTCCTAAATACGAGGCCATGTCATTCTTAAATGAGTATACAGTGCACGTCGTATATTTCAATCTGTAAAAACTGTACTATTCGAAAAGAGTAAGTAAAATCTACAATTTCTATATTTTTGTCTCAATCAAAAGTTGCTAAATATCAACTTAAGTATTTCTATTACCTTGTGTGTGTCCTCATATATGCATTGATTGTTGAAAAATTTACTGATACAACGTAAATCTAAATTTTAGCAACTAATATGGCGACGGCGTATCCCAACGAAGAGATCAACATCACGATCAATGAAAACCTTATAACGTGTCAAATTTGTATGGAACGGTTTGATAGCCCAAGAATACTACCATGTCAGCATACATTTTGCAAAAAGTGCATCGAAACAATAATCAATAAAAACTGTTTAGGAAACCATGAGTGTGACATATTGCACTGTCCAGTTTGTAGGCGAAAATGCAAAATTGGGAAAGGACGAAAGGACATGGATGTGATCATGAAAGCCTTTCCAGAAAATAGGCTTATGAACGATTTAATTGAAGGTATGAAACGTAGCGAAACAGAAACAAACACAGTGGCCTTCGGCTACAACGACACAGAAAGTAGCCGTCATCCTTGTGAAAAGGTCCAGCAATGTTTGTGGAGCTATCATTGCTTTCTGCTTTTATTTAAGCAGTATATGGAAGCAATCTTTTGGATTAGGCTGTGGAAAAGCCAAGGACAGGCACTACACAATGCACACATTAACCGAAAGCTCACGGCTATGTTTAGTGATATAGTGCTGTCTATATTTTACAACAACAACCTTGTAAAATATACGCACGAATTTTCTACTCCTTCTGAACACACTGTTCTTCGACACATGAGTTACAACGACAGAATGCGCGAAATAGAAAATATTCAGGATTATATTAGAAAATGGGGAGGCAACTTTTGTGATGGTGATCAACACACGTTTATGGCTGATATGTCAAAATCAAACTGGACTCAAATGGAAAATAATAAGTGCCAACAAACTGATATGTCAAAATCAAACTGGACTCAAATGGAAAATAATAAGTGCCAACAAACTGACGCGGAGAGCCTTTCCCTTTTTCACATTGGTTTTCGGTCACTTGGATTCAGCAACCTCTTTTCCTTGACGCATTTGATTTTACTTACTTTTTTGCAATACAAACTTTGGCCTATACATTTTATGATTCTAGGAAAGCCATACATTTCACAGTTTCGAACCGTGCTGTTAGGAACAGTAATACTACATGGAACCATATTTCTTTTTTACGTATCCGGTCTTTTTGAATTTTGCTCAATAATGTTCATATTATCTTCAACCGTTATGGCATTCTTATGGTTGTGGATTTTGCCTCGTTTTAGAAGCACTTATAGCGTTCACATGCAAAGCTATGATATTTCAACAGGGGAGATCAGAAATATTAAACCATTCGGATTTTCGTGTTTTTCTCTTGTTGGGAAAATCGTCCACGCTACTGTTTATATTGAAAACACCAGTCGCCTTTTCTTTATAAGTTATGCACTGTACAGGTTTATATATTTTTTTTCAATTTCGCCAATTGTTTGGTTTATAATATATGATATCATGTTTGAAATCTTGAACTATGTTATAATGAAAAACGAAACAAACTTAAGACGAGCAGAGCAAAATTTAAACAGAAGCTACTATTTTTCGAACATGAGTCTACAAAGTTCTGAAGAATATGATGAATATGCATTTCCATCTGATTATTAAAACGACATTTCCCTGTCGAAATAAACACTCATGTCCGTCACTCTTTGTTTCTGTAGCTTTTTGCATAAACACTGAGTGAAACTTGAGAAATCCACAATGCCAGGTGAATGAACACAATACTTCTTTTTGTGTTTCGTTGTTTTGATATATAAAGCCAGTTTGAGTGATTTAATACAAATAAATTGTTATGCACAAAACAAAATTATGGCTGATTGTATTGATTTGTGATAAATAAATAAGAGTATAAAAATATAATGAAGAACAAGAACGAGGAATTGACGAATTTCGTTTTATAAGAAACGAACAAGAGAGGGAAATAGTCTTCCTACATAATGTTGTAAACGTGCATAATAAACAAGCATAAAACTCTCTTAATGTGGAAGGTAGAACCCTGCGCAATAACCTCATATTTAGGGGTTTCATAGAAAACATGAGTAAAAACTGCACACAAATCTTGATAGACGTTTTAAAAAGTCTTATGGTCATTGATTCGCATAGTCTATACATCACCCGGGCACACAGACTTGGCCAGATAAACCCTCGACAGACAGGACAAAGTCCGGATTAAAACTACTCAAGTTGTTCTTTTTTTGTGCATCATACCCTTTGAGGAGGATAAGTATAATGACCTCTATCCATATACCAAGAATTATTAACCTAGCATGCACACGTCTTGAATTACCGCAGGCTCAAGGCTAAAAGTGATATTTTCTTTGTTTTTGTGGCCATAGCAACTATAAAGTTTGTGTTGCGATTTTTTTTTGATCATCTGTTTGCAATCTATCCACAAACTAACTTTAATGAAATTAACTCTTGCATAATTTTACTAGATATCAAGATCAAATAAAAACGGTATGTTAACCATTTAAGTTGCTATAGCTAGTTAACTACATAATGGTCCTCTATAAACATACATAGTTTTTATAAGCTAGTTTGAATGCATACGGTGTTATTGCAGCGTCCAGCTTTCATAACGAACATAGACGACCATAAGGAAACCTAAAACATACTTTTCTTATAAAAGAGCCTACAAAATACTCAAGCTTGTATTGATTAATCGAAATCCGGTCGAACACGGGCATACTGATGAAGCATGGACAAGATTTATGTGGGCGTATATGTATGGATAGATTAGGGTAAGGTCGGTTGCAAGGATTCGGGTCAGTAGGATGTTTGAGTTGCAAACAAGGGTAATGCTTAAAGTAAAAGTGTGATAACATAACACAAACTCACACCGCAGGAGCAACTTATACGTTCAAGAAAATGCGTAGTATACACATAAAACTATACAAAGAAAATGACAGCGACCCTGTTTAGAGGCACAAGGTTCAACAATTTACAGGAATTAATTCAACAATATACACATATCGTCACAAAATAACAAGAAGAGAAAACACATATATTAAATTGTTGCGAATGTGTCGCTTGTCGGATTGTCTATTACTGTTCCCAAAACATTGCAATGACCCTGATAATCGGCGTTACTGATCCAAAAATCAACAAAGGTCATTTACTGGCCATGACCAATGAGAATACTCTGTTTAAAAACTATTTACCAAGTCTTTTAAAAGTTGCTGGATCCGTTTTCACTCACATCGTGAGTCTGAACTTATTAAGACTTAAAAATGCATTTTTTAAACTCGTTGTAAAATTGCTTTTGAAGAGCAATAATATTTAAAAAAAACTTCACATGTTTAAAATAACAGGTTTTACAAAAATCTCATCAATTGTAAAAAATAATTTTATTAAAGATATTATGTAACTTTTTACACGTAAGTGAATACGGACCGATATCGGAAACGAAAGATTAACGATAAAGTGGACAACGACGCCGGACAAAGTAATCCCTACGTTTTTGCATTGCTTTGCATGTGACACAAAATGTAACAATGTCTTGAGGAGAAAAAACTTGTGCTGACGCTGTTTCGAAACATGACTGTCTTGTAAATGAAAGTTTCATTAAAATAGCTTCTCTTCAAGGTAACGTCGGGTGAATATTTAAAGGCCGGGATGCCTGACCCCAAATATCCTACCGGACAGCAATTAAGCCTATTTGGCAGAGGAGGCGTGGTTAATCGGATTTATGAGGTCTGCTCTGGTCAGCAGTTTTGATTGTAAACATGCACATGGCTTGTGGTCATTCAGGACAGAGTGGTACATAAGAATTCATCCATTGGTTTTTCATTTGAGATGAGATAAATAAAGTTTCGTATACCATGACCAATACTTCTACGAATTGTGTTATAATAAGCCATCTCAAACTATCAAACTATGATAGTAAACCTGTAGTAAATAGGAAATGGTAGTGAAATTCAGTTGGCTGTTAGAGGGTCATGAACTTTCAAGATCTGTCAATCAACATTGCTGGGAAATTTGAATTTGTTTGATAGTTACAAAAAGATATTTGAAAGTTGAAAGTTGTATTTATAACTGTCTGAGAGACTTGAAATTCACAAAATATGTTTTTGATACATTTAATGAACAATCTTGCAAATTTTAGGTTTTTTTGTTTGTTAATTATTTGTATATTTGAAAAAATGTACTGGCAGTCTGTACTAGCAGACAGCTCTGTGAGGTCAAGTGAAGTGGGCATTTTTTCTGACTGTCTGCCTTTTATACTATTACCCCTGCCTTTAATTAAGTAAAAAATAGCAGCATTTTCACCCCATTAATATGAATCTGAAATAGTTGTTTCCATAGTGCGTGCTTGCGAAAATAAACAGTTCTACAGAATTCTTCCATTTATAAGTTTTATGTAGCCATGGAATGTGATCTTAATTACGTGGTTTATGTGACAAGATTTCCCCCAGTACCAATGAAGTTATCTTTAAATAAACCTACATGAATCGAGATATTTAATTTTTATTTTTGCCGTAAACTTGACCAATAAGTCACGTGGGTTTTATCTCTTATTCATAAATAAGACGGCAGTATATCGCCGTATTATCAAATTTGATGACATCACGTTAAATGTTATCTTGTACCTTCTGTTTAAACAGTTCAATTGGAGACGTTAACATATTCTTTTTGACACAATGTTTTTTCCCCCAATATTTGAAGTATGCCCCCATTCGAAGATGAAGGGATATATTGCTTTCCAAATGTCGTCGGTCGGTAGGTCGGTCGATCGGTATGTCGGCCGGTCGGTAGATCGGTAGACCAAAGTTTGTCCGAGTGATAACTCGACAATGCCTTGCCATATTGTCCGCAAACTTGACTTTGAGATTTGGCATGACTAGTGCATGATCGAGATTGATTTTAACGTCATCGATTCGAAGGTCAAGGTCACAGCTTGTCAAAGTTATATGCCTGGACCTAAGGTCTTCAATCTTGACATTGAGGATGGGCCTGACTAGAAAATTTATTGAGGTCATCAGGCCAATGGTCAATGCCACAGTGATCTTGACTGCGAAAACGATAGTCCAAGTGATATTTGACAAAACCTGCACCCATGGCCCCCAAACTTTAAATGGAGGCTGGGCGTGATCAGCACATGGCCCTTTTTGATTTGAGGTCATCAGGTCAAAGATCAAGGTGACATTGACCTTGAATGCGATAACCTTGTTCTAGTGATAACTAGACAATGCATATACGGATGGTCCGCAAACTTTAGATGGAGATTGGGTGTGACTAGTAGATGACTCTATTGATAATAAGGTTATGAGCTCAAATCTGCTGGCATTTCGATTCATGCATATTTGATTTTATTGTCCAAATTTTG
Organism: Mya arenaria; assembly: GCF_026914265.1. Taxonomy (NCBI): domain Eukaryota; kingdom Metazoa; phylum Mollusca; class Bivalvia; order Myida; family Myidae; genus Mya; species Mya arenaria. The sequence goes on along the minus strand of NC_069127.1, from coordinate 65,666,563 downwards.
CTGACAACATGGCGCTCAGGAGGGCATTAGGTTTTATTTTTATTGAAATTATCAAGTTGTCATCCCTTCATAAATTAACAGTTTATTTGATCTGACAATAATAGTGACACTGTAGATATTTTCACATTTTGCTTACTCAGGTGAATAATGGATGAAGTTCCTGGCAAGAAACTCCAGGCAGATAGCTCTGCTCTTGACGTGACCTATTGCCAGCCCTTCTCCCAGGATGATGAAACACTCTCAGCGGAGGCATACTGTACTGTTTGCAAGGAATTTATGTGCTCTACCTGCACGAAAGTGCACAAGAAACAAAGAATGACAAAGTCCCATACACTTCTTGACAAGAGTTCAATGCCTTTTACCATGAGACACTCTCTTATCGAAGAAGAAAGGACAGAGGCTTGCGCAATCCACCCTGGCGAATTTATCAAATATTTCTGTCTAACCCACTCTGTCTGACTCTTAACTGCGGACATTGTTCAGTTCTTAATCATAAATCATGCACTCAACAGATCATTTTTGAAATAGCAGAAGCCTTCAAAAATGGCCCGGGTTATGAAGACATCAAACAATTGCTTGCCGAGTTACTGAATGACATCGAAGCATGTGCTTCGAATGTTGAAGACAACATAAAGCTAGTAGAACAGTTTAGTGAACGGGAGATAACGAAACTACGATAATATCGAAACCAAATCAACAAATACTATGACGAACGTGAAAAGGCTCTTCTGAACATTATTACCCAGATGGAAAACATGGATAAAACATTACTGGACACCCTGAAACCAAGATGTGACAAGCTTAAGTCCCTGGTCAATGAAATAAAACCAAAACTAGAAGCACAAGAACGCAATGCTAGCCAGTTGTTTATAGAGGCCCAAAAAGCTAAGATCTTGCTGAAAGGAATGCAATCAACCCTCGCTGAGATAAACAAGGAGAAGAAAATACAAATGTATCAGTTTAGGAAGGACCCTGTCTCTGAGAGGATACTGGCATCAAAGACTTGGTACTATTGCAGAGATGGGTATAACAGAAGGGCTAGGTATTTGTTTTGTTATTTGGATAATTTATTTATATGATTTCAGATTTCTTAATATATCTTTCCAATGATAACACATATTTGATACATTTTAGAGAGCATTTTTATTACTAAATGTTTTTATCTATAGACCAAAGGTGTGAGCGATCAATTTTCACAAAACAAGACAAAGGCAAGACGAATGCTACTTTATCTGATGCGATAGTATAGAACAAGTAGTGGGGGATTTGCATACTGCTAAATCAGATGCTGTTACCAACGTTAACGTAGTTGGTGATCTTCATGTTAACCTAACTCAAAATATCACAGCCAACACAACGGCAACAGATATTGGAAAACAGAAATCTTCAAAGGGAAGGAAAAAGAAAAGTAAACTTGCTTGTTAAGCTAAACTGATACATTTATTGCATTTCTTCTTTGTTTGAATGGAAATGCTCATAAATAATTTGATCATGATCAAATTATCTTAAATCAGATGATAAATAAAACATCAGTGAGATATTATTCAATTCATAAAATTGTTGAAACTTGAAAGTTTTCTTACCACAGACAAAGGCAGAAAAAGAACCATTACATCTGATGCTGCCATCAACGTACAAGCAGGTGGAGATACACAGATTGTCCAAAGAAACAAGGTCTCGGATGATACAGTGCACACAGGACTACGATATAACCCAATCCATTACAAAGTAAATATATTTACTTTTTAAAGAAACAGCTAGAGTTGTATATTGTTTTTATCTTCAGTGCATAATGCTGTTCATTTAAGAGGCACCAATACGGTTTGAAAACATGATATCATTTAAATAATTTCATAAATAGAATTGGTATTGTATACAATTACAAAAGCATATCGATAATGTCTACTTGTTGTGCGATTTTGTCACTAATTTCCAAAGAATTACATACACAAGAAGCAGTTAGACATATCTAAAAGCTGTTTGATTCCAATGTCGGGATAACCAATACACAAGAAGCAGTTAGACATATCTAAAAGATGTTTTATTCCAATGTCGGGATAACTATGTAAGCCACTTGCTGGAAAAGAAATAGTTTACAAACATTTAAGCTACTTTTAAAAAAATAATTATTGCGTGCTACGATTCAATATTGCCATGATGCCAATGAAGGACATTGTTATTATTTATGTTGTTGTTGTTTTTGTTTTAGAATATTTTAGTCGAATCTGATCCTGAGCATACTACAAAAGCTTAATTTAAAAGCTATGTCGCAGTTCAGCTGAACTAGGTTTTGGTATATGTCTTACATGCTTCGGAGCATTTTTTGGAATGGTCACCTGCAGAAAATGTTAGTTAAGGGGTCGAATTTATCTGTTTTTGATACTCGCATTTTTAAGTCAACCCTTTATGTTCGCCCGGAAAAGAAATATTGTATGGAAAGCACTGATTTTACGCAGAGTTTTATTGTTTTAATGAATAACCGTGTAACTGTATATTATCTGATCCACTATCTGTTTACTGCATGTTGTGGATTGAAGTTACCATTGGCATTAATGTTTATTCTCATCAACTGATTCATTCGCTTAGTACTTAGTGAGCACGTTCAGTCAGCTATAACGCATTTCATCACAGAAAAGGCTTGCTCGCAAGCAGCGTTGCTAAGTGGGTAAAGGCCAGGCCAGTTAAGTGAATGATCAGCAAATGTTTTTTGTTCTCTCCCCTTTCGATATCCTCCTTGCTAACCCTCCGCCAAACATTCAAAGGATATTTACCTCTAACGTGCTGATTTCTGGATACATACAGAAGATCACATCCCGCATGAACCAAAGGTGTTTCAAAGTGATAATATAATGCCTGCAAATCACCATCACCATACAAAGTCAAAGTTTGCCTCCCTTTATCGTTTGGTCAAATTTTCGGATCAAACTCATGACAGCTTAGAAATCGGGGATCTGCTTCAACATTGTCAAGCCTCCTTTGGATACAGTCTGTAACTGATTACAATTCCCCTCCTCTCTCCTGCTAGGATTTCACTGTCAAAAATCTTCAACAAAGCTTCACCTTTGTACTCATTTCCATTTAGATTTTCTCAAATTTCTGTCATACAATCTCCAAGTGTCCTAAACATTCGTTTGCAATTTGCAGTTTAGTTTCGTGCTTTTTTTCCATGTTTCTTGTTTGTGATTTTTTGTTTTATGTTCTATGTCTTTAGCGTTTACCCAGTACCATTGGACCGGGTTTATGTTTGAACGTTTTTCTACTGAGCTTGTTTCTGTAGTTGTTCTGTTGTTGTAGCACTTGAAAAAGTTAGATCTTCTCGTTGAAACTGAAGAGATTGTTTTGATATTTGTTTTAAAAAATCGTTCATAAAATGAATGTACCAGACAAATTTGTACTGCATGACCTTTCTCAGTAAGCCTTCCCTCTTGGCTTTATACCCAACCCTGTTGGTAGCATAGCACTTTAACTCATCATATGCATGACAAGAACATTCCGTTTTTTATCAGTTAAGATATTGCCCTCAATTTGTGGTCCACCCGCATTGTGCCATTGCATCTTTCTGGTTTTGTGAACTGGGTTTACATAATGTCCGGAGTTTCACCGGCTTCCTTTATCCTCTCAGCAGAACCTTTATTAAAGTAAAAGACACTTGTCAGTACATCACCCACTGTTTCAAGATACTCCCCACTCTGCAAGACACCGCACGGCTAAAATCCAAGGAGCCTGGCCCTGATCCTGAACCTTTTGAATAACACCCCGTGTCTTATCCATCATGATGCGCCATCTGAACAAAAACCTATTGTCTTGTTTTTGTAATCAGGCATTTCAAACTCATCAAATGCAGCGTCAATAGCAGCTACAGTACCATCAGCCTTTGTATTTGGAGGTTCTACAAGTTTTATGTAGCAAACCTTTGGTTGAAAGTCATCGAGAACACTTACCATTATGACCTCTTTCTCAGATGTTGAATTGTCAGTTGAACCATCACAGTATGTACTTAGGAATAGAGAATTATTTAACAAAGTTTTCATGTTTGACAAACATACAACCTGCTATCTGAGAAATAAACTCAACACATGCCTTATCATTTAGGTAGGTATCACCTAAAGAAACCTTTCTAGTGCATAATAAATGATAAGGGTTTGATATATAACCCAGTAGTAAATGCTTTTTCAGTGTTAACAAAAATCACAATCTAAAGACGTAAGGTGCATAAACATGGTAAACGTATCGAGTCAGTCTAGTGTTTGACGCAGTCTGTGCAAAATATTTTGCAAACGTTCCCATCATCGTTTGTGTTGAGGGTCAGTTTAATGCATCCCGATCTGGCCACTTCAGATGATCTTATGGCTTTTGGATCATTCTCTGATCTTCGGCCAAAAGACGATATTTTTGGTACGTTATTTTAAGATACTGTACATAAGGTTTTATTGAAGATACATTTAATAGACGTATCTGAACGATCTTTTAAGACAGTTTTAGATAAAAGTTATTTCGAAAGTGCTTAGACGTTTTCTTTAACATTTAATTGTATTATAAATTCAGATAGGCAACTAATGAATACTAAAATATGATTTATTTCAGAATTTGATAATGGTATTTATCAATCTTTGCTACAGCTGGATGGAACGATACCAGTCTTATTCAAAGGTGAGTGAGACTTACAGTTGAGTTGAAAATTATTAACATTACACTATAAGTAGTCTTAATAGTGAAACTCAGTCAACGCAATCTTGCCAGGAAAAAGAACGAAACATATTTACAGCACATTTAAATTTCTTCCAATAATGTAACTTAAACCAAATATTTAGAAAGATCACTGGCGCATCTAATGCATGGGCTCTCAAGTTTTTATTATAATAATTTGTACCCTCTAATATCTGTATTTTATCTTTACCGGTAAAACAGAACAGATTATAAAATTCATATTAATTATATTGAATTTCACATGAAAATGTTATTTGCTTAATCACATATGCCTTCACTACTTAAATAGAACTAATTTTCCCAGGTTAGACATTCAATATGGTAAATAATAGAAACTTTATTTTATAAAGGTTACATAAACTTTGTTACACTTTAAAACAAGCGGTTTTGAATTATGCTGAGTATTCGTACATGTCTATTAAAATTAGATTTGGACAGTTGAATACATATTTTAAAGAGTATCAAACCAATGTATCGAAATGAACAATTAGATCATTAAAACACACACACAAAAAAACAACATATTTTAAAGAGTGTTTTGGGGACTTAAAATTACAGATAATAAAATTATTTCCTGAAAGTTACAAGTAAAATAATTTAGGTTGTGAAATTTGTAATATTCACATTATAACCTACGTTTTAGTTACTGATAAACGTTGGTGTACTTAGCAATACAGTTGGTAGACCGGACACAGCCGGGCGCCATTTTAATTGTTTAGTAGAACAAAAAGAAGTCTAACCTTCCTTGTGTTGAGCGCGAAATGCCCCAAAAACATGTAATCATGATCCAGCCCGCATGCTCGAGCTTCTTTAAAACAAATTAATGTCATTATTGAATATGGCGATTGCAATAGAATTTTGGTTGTAAGAATAGAATATATGGTTATTATAAATATGGTTATTAATATTGGTTGTTTAAATTATTAAATTTGAACGAGTCCGCCAATTCAATTGGCCTTGGGTTGAGTCGGAACTATAATAAGTTTCATCTAAACATATTTATTACCTTTTTTAACGAAAAATGGATTATAAGAATGAGGATGTCACTGGGCGTGCGTGCGGACTAGCGGCATCATACATTAGTTACCGCCCAATAACTTAGTTGACTGTCCGGTTGGCGCAGTGTCTAGCAGTCTAGTTTCTCACCTAATCTACCCGTCTTTGATTTCTGGCCTGGGCAAATGTGAGTTTGGTTTGAGGTCATCAAATCCGACAAGTGGGTTTCCTTCTTGTACTCCGGTCCCCCCCTACAACACCAAGACCATAGTCTCGAAAAAAGCGTGCCAGCGAGAGTAATTATGATACTGTTGGAATATCTTGTTCAACAATCGTTGTAAATATAAAGTTTAAATCAATTTAATGATACAAGTATTGATAAAAACATTTATTTATAAGAATACGACCTAATCGTCTGTATTCTTTCAATCAATGTTCATCATTGACTGTTTTTGTGTCGCCTGAAAAGACGACATATAGGGGTTACTTTTGTCGGCGGCGTCGGTGGCGGCGTCGGCGGCGTCGGCGGCGTCGGCGGCGACGTCCGCGTCCCATTTTCGCTTGTCCGGGGTATATCTCGTGAACTTTAGGAGGTATCAACCTGAAACTTATTTCGTAGGTATATCTGATTGAGGGAAAGTGCAGTGCACAAAAACCGTAACTCTTGCATCAATATGTTTAGAGTTATTGCGCTTTAATGTCGACAGTAAAGAATTCGTCAGGCGACACATCCGACTCGCGGAGTTCTAGTTATTATTTAAAGCTGTTTTATATTTGAAGGTAAATACTTTTCGAAGATAGGACGCTACGTGATACTTTTGCCCGAGTACCTCATTATGGTCTCCGAGACGTAGTCGTGCTTACATGTTAGGATAGCATTCCTAGGTTTATCATAATATATTTGAAAACCATTTTTAATAATCAAGGGTAATGCGACAACTATATTGTGGTGAGGATTTGCACCAACAATTGACTTGATAATGGAAAAAGTGACATTACACGAATTCTTAAGGCTTTTTTTATTAAACTGAGTTCGAAGACCAGTCTTCATGTGTGTTTAAATCAACTATAGTTAACTGTGTAATGTTTAGTAGAACTGCAGAAATAAAATTATACTGTAAAGTATGTTTTCAAATTATAATTAGCTATGCATTCACCTTTTCACTCCAGGGAATGTATACAACATCCCAATCTGTATCTGGTTGATGGAAGATCATCCATACAGTGCTCCGATGGTGTTTTTTTAAAACCAACAACCACCATGCGTATCAATTCAGGAACAAATGTTGCCATGGATGGGAAAATATCGCTGACATACTTACGGGATAATATGTGCGTTCATTGAATGTTATTTGCATGTTGGTAGTTTTCATCAATTTGTTATGGCTTTGATACCTTCATCATAGTGGGTCAATATATATTGTAAAGATTGTCTTCAGACGTAAATGATATAAAAAAAACCAATATGTAGAAGACTTTAGGATTAGTATGCATTTATTTTTGAAATAAGTATATTGGATGTCACCACGCGGGACAAGTTGTGTTTTCTGCAAGGCACTGTTGTATAGCATTTTTGATTTCAGCCCGGCTCTGACCTCTGTGGGATGATCGAGAGCTTGACAGTTGTATTTGAGGAAAAAACTCCTGTCTACAGAGTTAAGATGAACATTGATGCCATGGTGGAGACAGTTTAAATGTTACAATACAGTTAAGTGAAATCATGGATCAAAGAAAAATGGGACACAAATACGTATATATGTCCGGCACACTTAAATGATGCATTGAGTATATAACAGAGTGTTATTTATTTAAGTGTACTTAATGTTGAGAGTTAACAAACGAAATCCATGAAATCCCCGACATTGATTGCCTAAAAAGCATGATCGTACTCAGCTTTAGGAAAGACATTCAACGTTAGCTAAAAAACTAGTTGCCCAAATACAGCTCACTTCCTGTAATCTACTTTGTATATGTCTACATGTATCTATATCAGTGCAAAGTTTGATGTAGCAAAAATTGCTCAGACACCGCTCCACTCTGCCTTTCCTTCTTGCGCCCAACAAGCCATAATTCGAATTATACAACCACATTATCGATGTTCGATATAATGTTATTGACAATAATGATCAAACATGAGCATACAGTTTTGAAATAACTCGTTATAAATGGTTATGGTATTATATTATTAACGTTAGGTTTGACATATGGTGACCAATATAAGTATATAAGGAGAGATTATTAAGACCATTCATTTGACCCCTAGGGACAAGGTCAAGGTAACTGCTTATAAAATAGAAAATGGTTGGTACTGAATATCTTTAGTTCGGGTTATATCGCAACCGAACTTATATAGGAAAGAGCTCATTGAGACCTTTCATGGATTTTTTTCGAACTCCGAGAGTCACGATGAAGATCAAGGTCACTGCTACTAGAAATAAAAAATGGTTAGTATGAATAACTTAAGTTGGGTTGGCATATTGTGACTTAACATGATATATAGGAAAGGTTTATTGAGAACTTTCAAGGGATTGTGTGTGGGGCCCCTTATGATCAAGATCAGTGCAACTTGAATTAAAAAATAACCATAGTTAGGGTTGAAATATTGCATCCAAACTTGGTATGTAGGAAGAGTTGATGTAGTACTTTCATGGGATTAATTTGGGGCCTCCATGGTGAAGATAAAGGTAACTGTTATTAAAAAACAAACAGAATTGAACCGCACAGCGAAGACTGAAGCTCTTCTGTCAATCATTTTAAAACTGGTCTCATCGAATCTTATCGTTACTATTTTAATTCGTCTTTTTTGCCTCTGACAGGCACATATTACATCATTATTGTTTTCATTTCTTAGACAAAGCGGCATTTAGTCGAGCGTGCTGTCCTACGACAGGAAATCAAATATTCCCAAAATAAATTATTCATACCTTTTGATGGCGTGGTTCAGCCAGTTAGTGTTATGGAGCGCAGATGTGAGGTTATAGGTATATCAATACCATAGACACAGTTCTAACGATTTTTTATGATACCTTTACGAAATAAAACACTATAAATACATGAGTAACTCTTGGTGAATATGGACGTCCACCCGTTAGTGTTACTTACTTTGTTTATTGTATTTAATTAATTGTGTTAGTGCTATTAACCATGTCTGATCATAGTTGCTGTTGCTTTTCAATCCACTTTCAATCGTTCATGACTCAGTAAGGAATTGTTGTGCTACCAAAATAATTTTTTATTCGCGTAAAGTTTTGGATACATTTGGTTTGACCAACATGTAGGATCGATAGATTTATTTATATGTTCATTGAGACAACGTATAATTGTCTGTTTTGTCCAAAGCTAGCACAATAATATAAACAGAAATTCTCCAGAGGTCACTATTGAACAAATATAAAACAATAAGGACATTTGCGACATTCACTTATTATTTAAAGTTCTTGACCTGTAGATATTTAAGCGTTCGCATGTTGTTATGATAGCTCTATCATATTTACTCTGTATTCATCTGTAAACTATACCAATGATTTCTTCTCACTAATGACTTCTGAAAATGATGGAACGATATTACAATTAGCAATAAACATGTAAATATTTGTGTTATTTGTTTTAGTAATATTGTATTATAATGCATGCATTGCAACTGCAACTATTATGATTGATGTAAATAGCGTGTACTTGGAGAACCATATCCTTTGTCAACTTCAATACAATTGGATAAGCTAAGTTGAGTTAAATAAAATAGTAATCCCCATTTTTCGAGAGATGTCGAAATTTCTTTGTAATTAATGTGTAATGATTGGTTATTAAAATAATCGCCTCATTTCGGAACTCCAATTTTGCAAGAGAAGTACGCGACGGGTTATCTTGCGATGCTTAATTACAGAAAACTATAAAACTGAAAAAAAATAATTTCAGTTTGAAACGCTAACTTTAAAAAACAACTACATATATACTGAATATGGCTCTACTGGAATTTCGTGTCAATACAATCAAGATTTGAGATTCATGTACAAAATATGCACAATGAAGTGCTATATGGTGATTTAACGTGTATACATGTATATGTAATACAAAATCAAGCAATTGACCAAAATAAGACTTCAACGTTCGCGCGTGTTTAAAGGTTCGCCTACTGGCAATCATCTGATACACACTCCCTGTGTCAGAGTTTGCGTCGGCAATGTATCAGCCAATAAGTTTTAAGAAGGCCTCGTTCGCTAAGCTCACTCCGCCCATTCTTAATAATTAAGAATTCACTTCATGTCATCTAACTTTTAATTAACAGTGACAGTATACCACGTGATAAATTGCGTCATAAATGCCACGTCATGAAGTAAGATTAATAAAATAGTAAGCTTATTATATATGTACGAAATAACTTTTCCAAATTCTTTTTCGATATGATGGCATGTTTTCAACTTCGTCATAACTAAATTGATTCGGTTTACTTCTTGTAATACCTTACACACTCCTTCATATGTAATCAATGTATTTGCGCTACGGCATTGTCTTAAAAAAAGATTTCACTTCCATAATTATGAAAGGGAAGAATAAGCTTTTCAAATAAATATAACTTACGTTTAACAGAAATGTTCGTAAATTTGTACAATCACATCGTTCATCTTAAAAATTGCTTTTCACTCTAAACCTATTTTGGGCATCTGAAAATAAGCCACCTGGAGTAAAAACCGTTCCCAGATAAGTAAACTGATTAAAAATCTGAGTTTAATTACAATCGATTTTCCTTTGCCGGGAGTTTTACTTCCTTCCTTAAAGTCATTAGAGTTTGTTTTTCGCAATATTCACAACCTATGTCCATTTTGAAAATAAAAATGAAAATAAACACATTCTGACCGAATATGTCAGACCCAACAGCAAATGTATGACAAGCCAGTCAGAATATAACGGTAGGGGCGGGGTCACAAATATGTCTCAAATTCGAGTTCATAGTTTTATATGTCCACAGACTCCGCTTGATCGGCAATCAATTTTTCCAAACCAAAAATAGGGTTACATATTTGCATAACGTAGCTATGTTTTTTTTAAACCCCAACATTTGTAAGGCTTGATAAGTTCCCTCAAGGTAATGCATACTTTGATAAGAATTACCTTTTGCGTTTTATCTTTATTAAGGATTGTTGGGATAAGAGTGAGGTTTGTGCACATAAACTGGTTTACACCCCCAGTAAATTTACATTTTACTGACCGTTCCAAGGCGGTACCTAACAATTCTTAATAAACATAACTATATTTTTTTACATATAGTATATATGCACTCTGCTGTTTGTGGAGTGTCGTGCTCTTCTTTCATGTTTCTTGTATGTGATTTTGTGTTTTATGTCTTTGGCGTTTGCCCAGTGCCACTAAATATTTATGTTAAAACTTTTTCTACTGAGCTTGTTTCTGTAGCTTTTTTGTTGTAATTATCTATATTGTGCGCCATTAAAGGAACATAAACATGATCTGAACATCGAAGTTAACAACATGAAAGAACAACTTTCGACTATATCTCTTTTTCATGGAAATCTTCAGCAACCATGAAAACCTGACCAGCTGACACTGTTCGCCACACTCCGAGATACTTCAGAATAACAGATACTTTATACATATGTTTTCATTAGTCTCTTTGGTTAAACTTAGAGCAGAAATAAAGCAGAAACATAAAAAACATCCTTAAAACAGGGATTAAACGGTGTTTAAATCAATCGTCTCATTTATTGATGTCATTGTTTTAGACGCTGATTAAAAAGTGCAAATTTGGTCAAATCATCTTTATTAAAATAAGTTTGACAGTTTGTTAGTGTTTATTGTTTTGAGAATTACATTCAATTAAGCTTTGTAAGTCGATATATTATAGGGTCTAATCACAATTTGGAATTGAAAATAGAGATAATTTGTCCTTTTGTAAACCAAAAAATAATATACCTAAGATAATATTCAATTGTTCCGTGAAATGAGTGTGAAATGAACTCAAACACGCTGTTACATGTTTACTGTGTTAAGTACGATTTACAAGTGCTATTAAAGTGCACAACACCATTTTATAATAAACAATACATGCAATAGAATTTATGATAAAATGGAAGTAATGCAATTTAACAAATTGTATATCGAAGTGTAAGTAGTGAATGTATTCTTGCACACCGGACGTGTGTTTCCGGTTTTGTGACCAGTGCTGGAAAACCCAATCGTACACCCCTATTTAAGATGAGTCACGCGCAACAACGCGCCACATCTTATTTCTTTTATTGTATGGTTTATGAAAAGTATATTATGCCATTTCAATAAAAATTAAAAATAAATAATCGTAAAAAACGCGATATTTAGTTTTTAAAGTTACTACGCTTTATGGCGTAGTAAACAACGTCGCTTTTTGGTGAAATGTACCGAAGTTCGTTTTCTACGTCTTTTTTTCATAAATTAATATTTAAATATGCAAGAAAAAATATCAATCATGTTTTTTCCGTCCGGATCGAAAAATCCTACCCTCGGGTACGCTGGGTGGCAAGCCTCGTCACCCGCTTACACTCGCGCCTCGGCCGGATTTTTCTATCCGTGCCGGAAACACATACTATCATTCCAACATCTCTCTCTCTCTCTCTCTCTCTCTCTCTCTCTCTCTCTTCACGATTTAATTTTGTTATATTTTCACTTTAGAAAGCAGATTAAAGTTCTGCCTTATACAAAAGAGAAACATTTATTTCAACCAGCTCTGTTTTTGTATGAACTACCTAGCTTTGCCTTACAGTGATAACAAGTGATAAGATATCAGGTGTGCTTGGAGAGGAATTGTTTCTGGGTGTTCCCTGATAGATCAAAGTCCCGGTAATTGCTCAAGTTTTCTCAATAGGTTGTAGGTCTGAATAATTCTGGCTGACCCTTTATTTTTTCACCCGTTGAGCAGATTATCACTTGAAACATTCGAATAAGTGTTAAATGAACACGTGTGTTTAATGTTATTATAAATCCATTGCAGAGTTTATCTAGTTCACACATAACAAATAAAAACAGATTATATAAATCACACAATATAAATAAGTACAAACTAACTGCAGAAGAAGCACTGTTTTCATTAATTAACTTGTCATACTTAACAAATCCAGCCGCTTAGTTTTCCTGATTTGTCTTCCTAGTACGAGTGAATCATCAATTTTATAATTATTATAATAAAGAGTTGCCTTTGCAGTATGTTCGGCTTAATAATTGGCAAAGTCAACGGTTGTGATGTCATTGACATTTGTTTCATAATTTCTGGCGTTTGCGATGATGTACTATTATGTGATGGTATTTGAGCAGGTAATTTCTGATCAGGAATGTTCGGACTGGGTGACTGTGTATAATGTGATTGTGGTGTGTGTACTGAAGTTTTGTTTTATCGGAAATGGCTTTTTATAAGACTTAAGCAAGTGCCTTCGAATTCATCGATACGAACCTCCTTCGGCAGTCAGTCTCAACAATGTATGATGTACCGTCAACTATTTTCCTTACAAAAGATGGACCCATTTCTCACCTTGTCTAAGGCTCATTTGTTTTGATTTTGTTTTTGTCGTGAGTTTTGTCGTGAGTAGGTAATCTGTTGTTAATGGTAATATTGACCTTAGTTGGCGTGACATCAGTAGTTCGGCAGGGCTACTACCAGATGAACATGGCGAGTTGTAGTACTCAAGTATGGCTATATATGGATTTTTTTTCATCATTTTGGCTTTTGTGAACATGCCCTTGACAGTCTGCATCGTTCAGCTACGACATTGCCTTGTGAATACAATGGTGAAGATGTAATATGCCAAAAATTGCAAATTGTTCAAACTCTTCGCTAGTGTATGATATGGCATTATCAGATATTAGTTATATATTATCAGTTTTATTGTGTATTTTTGTTGACTCGAGAAAATGTAAAATGATGGAATCGCCGTATTAGTATAAAACGGTAAAAAGAGTCTTGAAATGTAAAACATTCATATTTGATTACTAAGCAGATTTCAGATTTTAAGAATAACAATAGATCTATCTATCCAACCATCTATCTACATACCTACCTAACTACCCACCCACCCAAAATCCCAAAACCCCACCTACCTACCTGCCTGCCTGCCTGTCTACTTGCCTGCCTGCCCGTCTGCCTTCACAGCCATAAAGTGCTTTTGATTTGACTATATTCCTATATAGATCACTAGAGATCAGTGGGTTGATTCCATGGGGACTAACCCCCTGCGCAGCTATGGAAAAAATGCGTTTCTCGCAGGACGCAGAACGTCAAAAGGATCGGATCTTTCACTCTTATCACACATTTCAGGTCCTTGTACAAGCGCAATAAAAGTCTAAGAATTTTCCCAGTGTATCCCTACGTACCAAACGGAGTCAAAGGCAGCTTTCTTGTCCAAGCAGACAGTGTAAGCATTGCTTACACTTTCAAATTGATGGTAATTCGTCTCTTGAAGGTTAAACGAGGTAGTTATACAACTGAGGTATTTATGGAATATTTATGCGAAAAGCTACAGAAACAAGCTCAGTAGCAAAAAGGTTAAACATAAACCAGGTTTAATGGCACTGGGTAAACGCCAAAGACATAGAACATAAAATCACAAACAAATAACGTGGAAGATCAGTACAAAACTCCATAAACAGCACAGTGCATACATACTATTGCTGCTTTGGACACCTTGCTGCTGAGCTGATGGAAATTGTTGACTGTACAGATTGATACCTGTGTATAAAGAAGTATAGTTTCAAACAATTTACAAGAAGCGGTATTAATGAAATCAGCCAATAACTGCTTGGACATGTTTTGTCTTTTCCTTTCCCTTGCAGAGTGGTACTAAAATAATATATGGGATAATATTGCATTAAATAGCTGAACTAGCGCCTCTTGAATGATTTGTCCTCCCTTAATTACGTGCTCGTTGTCGATCCCCGGCGATTTCTGTGTTTTTGTAGCTTATGGGACTTCAGTCAATGTGATTGTAATGTTTAAATGTTTGTGTATATAGTTCATTGTCGTTTGGGCGCTTGCCTTTCGCATCTTTGAAATTTCGACTATTGGGCTTATCCCTGTAGTTATTTCTTGTATTATTAAAAACAAAAAAAGAAAACTTTGTAACGAGCCGAACCCAAGTTGTTTATGAATTTAGTACCTACGTCAGGTTTCAAATATTGGTGTAATTAAAAAAAAAACTGTTTCGACCTGTGCTGGACATAGACATATTTTGATTAAAATTGAATCTCAAATGCTCAGAGTTAATTACATGTAAATGTGGTATGCCGTGAGAATGAGTTGGAGTGCGTTTTCATTGACATTGAGTGTTTGATAGTACTTCTTGAGAGTAATACTTATGGTAAGTACATCTCAATGACAGTCACGTGATTATATAGTATAATACAAGTGGACATCATCTCATCGCTTGTAAAATCAGAGTTTTTAACTCTTCCTGCCTCATGTTTAAAAATCGTCATTTAAGATTTCGTGCAAAATGGCGACAAGGTCATTGAAGGATATTGCTACTATTCTCATTCTCCTGGTGGCTTACGGTAAGTTATAATATACATGTATAATTCGAATGTTTCTAAAATCACAAAACGATGACGAGGTTAATACAAACATGTCAAATGTAATTCATAATTCTCCGGTTTCTTACGTAACGAGTATTGCTAATATTGATCGCTATAGCGATGGAACTCTCCTGCTGAAATCGGCGTACATGACATTTTGTCATTACTCTTATACTGGCCACATCACCGAATAACCAGTAATAAAATGCATCTAAGTAAAACGCTCCACATTAAATCGAGGTTTTGTATTTATTCAACTTTTCTCAATTTACTTTAAATTGGTTTGTCCTTTTAGAAAGACTTTCACATAACAATATAATTGTGATGTGTTGTAATTGCTTAACAAAAATTAAAGAATTTTGAAGCTGTTCTTCTATAGTAACCCTACTACAATATTTCCATATCCAGGTGTTCTCTTGGGTTGGATTGTTTAAACTTTGATTTTGAATGGAAGTTATTTGATGAAAAAGTATTTCTAGATACAATTATATAGCTATAAACAAGGTTCGTAAAAGTTTCTTAATATCAAGTGAGTGGCACAATTCAAACTTTCAAAACCTAGATTAATCCCAAGGAAGATCGAAATACATATTATAAATATTCAGAAACATTAGTTCTGAAAAGCGATCCGATGATACGTGCATTGGTGTGATGGGCCCTGTACATTTCTCGGGACGTGTCTCCTTATATCTCTCTGTTTCTCTCTCTCCCTCTTTTCTCTCCCTCCCTTCCCCATCTCTCTCTCTCTCTCTCTCTCTCTCTCTCTCTCTCTCTCTCTCTCTCTCTCTCTCTCTCTCTCTCTCTCTCTCTCTCTCTCTCTCTCTCTCTCTCTCTCTATCTCTCTCTCTCTCATTCTCTCTCTTTCTTTCTGTCCCTCCCTCACCCCCCCCCCCCAACCTCTCTTTCCCTCCGTCCCTATCGATCTCTTCCTCTCATCTCTCTATCTCGCTTTCGCTCCCCCCTTTTTCTCCTCTCTCTCTCTCTCTCTCTCTCTCTCTCTCTCTCTCTCTCTCTCGCTCTCCTCCCTCTCTCTCTTTCTCTCCCTCCGTCCCCATCTCTCCCTGTCTCTCTCCGTCCCCCCTCTCTCTCTCTCTCACCAACAAAACCGCTAAACACAGCTTCAACAATTATGACGTTAATGCAAATGTTTTACGAGTTAAAATGAAGTTCGTTACTTTTTAAACTCGTATAATATCAAATGTGAATATTATTTGTATAATGATTGATTAAACAGCATTTCAGTTTGATCAATATTCACATAAAAAAAGTTTTATGCAGATGGGTTTGCGCTAAAAAAGGACTGATGAGAGAAAATGTCATTTGCCGTTTTTTGACCGCATTTTACTTGCCAGGGTCCTACTCTCAAGTTTTTTAAATTGATTTTAGGTTGTCCCTAATATAGCTTTTTGGCAATGTTCTAAAACGTTGCTATAAACAAGGTGGCTATTCTTACCACAATTTATTGATGAAAAAATATCATTTGACCTCATTGAGATGCTTCGCCTTGCTTTGTCTGATAAAATTTTAACTGCGATTAGCTAGAGGATATACTTTGTAGAAGCTATAAATACAAACTATAAGTCCACATGTGCCCGTTCATGACCTTTCGGTACATATAACTGGTGAGTGTGTTTTTTGTTGAGGTTACAATGAATTGTTCAATTAAGACACTGCAATTGCAATTAAGCATACTGTTGTGAATATATGCACATAAAATATAAATATGAAATCTCGATAATATGGTTTGTATTCATGGATTTGATTATTTGTTTCAGTTTTGGAAAGGACAGGCTTATCATTAAGATATGGTTTTAATTCATTTATATTGTCATCAATACTGCACATTTTGAGATTAAGATAAATACACATAGTGTTGCAGGATTAAGTGTTAACAGTCGAATGATATGCATGCACTATTTGAAAGAATTTTATCCAGATTACGGAAAGACAATATAAAGATTTATTCTTGACATGTACATTAATCCTTAAATGAGTATAAAATATTGCATGACCATTTGTTTATTGCTGGATTGAATCGGTTCTTTTCCCACTGCATCAACATATATAATCTTCCGGCTTTGCATGTGATTATCAAAAGCAACTTCCGTATCAACAAATTCTCTTCCTGATTCACTCGCCACTGGTTTCTGACTTTAATAGGACAACCTTATCTTCATGACTTCGTATATTATAATGCATCATTATTCGTTTGATAAACGCAACATTTTATTATATTCTTTCCGGTGGTTTATAGAAATTTAACAGTGAAATAAAATTGACACTCAACCGAACAAATTGAAAAAAAAATCGTTCTCAAGTCGAGATCAAACATCAGTGAGCACAGAAGTGGGCAACCAATTCTTTTTAAGGCATATTCAAAATAAGAAAAAAGAGAGTTTATTTCAGCGTGCGATCGCAAATATTTCACCTCGTTAACATCAAAAGTAAATCAAAGTGCTGAAAGCACTGATGGACTAGGGCTTCATTCAGGGGAATGTTGACAACCATGTTCTAAGCATTGACAAAATCGGCTCACATCACAAGGGGTCACTGTTTGATGGGCTAGCTTAAACTTTAGACTAAAACTATTTGCAAGCTGCAAAGGTTATTTGAAAAATCTAGTTAAGTGTGCGTAGAGTGAGGAGGGTGTGTGTGTGTGTGTGGGGGGGGGGGCTAAAGCGTTAATTCAGATAAAGTCATAGTTCTTTTGAATTTCTCAAAGTCGTTAAACAGACTTGTACAAATTAATTTACGTGGTTGGCACACATACCTCTTTAATTTGATCAAATCCTTTTATATCAAAGGTCTGTTATTTGAGTTTCAGAGAAGATTTTCAATGATGTAATTATATACTATATAGAAAACCTGGCACCTCTTTTTCAGGGGAGCTTTAAACCACAGGGCTGTACTTTGAACAATCTTTGTAAAATACATTGTACACCTATGTCAGACTACACAATGCTATTAGGAAGTAGTTTTTATTTAAAAAGTGAAGAATTATTTTCTCCCTCTTAATTTGTGCTTGGTATTCAATTCATATAACATGTTACCATGATAACTAAGTGCTTTTGATGAATATCGTTTTTAAAGTATGAAATATTGAAATGTCTTTTAAATACTTTGACCATCAAATTTCACTGCTAGTGAGAATGGAATACCAAACATAATTTTATTCTTTATTATATACCCATCATCAATCCACATGCAATACATATCACAAAATACTTTAACCCATATTCCGCTCCAGTGCAATACGGCCATATATACCACTCTTGTGACGTCAAGTCATAACAAGTATGTTGCGCAATATTAAATTGACGTCATTAAAGCAATGAGTGCATCCTTAAAATGAAATTTATTATGCAAAGATGTGGCTTCTAAGTGATCTTATCAGTAATGTGTATAATAAAAGGGTTATTAGTACTGCGTTTTGATCCGGATATGGCCGAATGTCATATTTGATTCTGGTAGTTTTTTTTGTAGATTTTGATTTTACTCGGCTTGTGCCTTGTGAAATCCAAATCTGCAAAAATCTACTTGAGTTGAATACAACCTCCTGGATCAAAATGCAGTACTTATAACCCTATTATGTACAAAACAAGTTACCCCGTGGACAGATCATCTTTAACCCACATGGCCATTGTAACTTTGAACAATCATTGTAATAGTCAACTACATACAAGATGCTTAAGGAAGTATTTTGGAAAAATTAAGAATTATTTTCTCCGTTTGTATGCATTAGATAACTCAATAAATGCAGCAGTTGGCCATTCTTGTATTGTCCTCTGTCACTGTCATGAACGCTCCCTATCTCAATAGATTCAAAAGGTTGTAGGTTCGTGATTCTCCTGGTCCAATATATCATATGTCATTTAGATGGCAGATTTTTATATGAAAGTTAAAAAAATGATGTTTTAAGCATTATTCTTAAACTGTTAGTAACGGTTTAAGCCATAAATTTTTTTCGAAAGGAAATATGACAAACTACGAGCTGATTGTTTGTCAGCAATCTGATATCATTGTTTGAAGACGTTAACGCAAAAATTTGCTCTTTCCAAGACAAAAAAAGTTGTAAAAACGGTAAATCTGTGAAAGTGGAGCTTTAAACTATGACAGGAATAATTCAATGGAATGATTTTTTGTGATTTCTAGCATTAAAATTGTCTGAATCGCATGCACATTTATAAATTATGTAAGGTATTCTCACATTAGTCACACTTTTTGAACTTTGTGCTGTCTTCTTTTTGTTTGTCTCAAATTCATACAGCATTGGCTTCACTTGTTGTTTATGAAAGGGACTGTACACCAGATTGCACCAAAAAAGTTGTTTTTTCCTGTAACAAATCTAAGGACACTTTTTTAATAACATATTTTACTCTTTGATATCGTTATTGTAAATAAAATACCAAAATGAAAAAAAATGCAGTGAAGTGTCGTATCTACTATGCTATGAAGACTTACTTTTACTGGGTGTATACAGATGTATACCTAACACGATAATATCATGTAATAACATCAACGGCAGATCACGCATAAGGAATGAATTCTACTCGGTAGACATACCTAGTAATCTTTTTTTAATGGAAAAACACGAAATAACTGATATTAATAAATCATTTGTAAACTATGGGGATTATCAGTTAGTAAGTTTCAATGCATTACTTGTACACATCATTACCAAGTTTATGTCAATTTTCTACAATTTTCTTTACATTTTTGCTTTTTCATCATTAACTGAGTACAGCCCCTTTAAACTGTACCTTATAATGTCTGTGACTTATCAAATATTTAATAGTTATGGTCTACAACCAAGATTTGTTTTAATTATCCGGGTTTCAAACTGCATTGTGTATGCGATTGGAAAGGTAATCTTGAAAGCTCACTTAGTATAATTTTAACAAATAACATTCACCCTGCAAGGTACTCATATTTGGATGATACATAAAGATTTGCACAGTCATTTATGTATACTTGCATTTATTGATACAGGATACCTTTTTCAAATCTTTGATTTAGATTGCAAAGTATAACTTATATAAATAAATATATATTCTTAACTTTATCTGAATACACAAGCTAATGCATCAGTCAATTGTAACCATGCCCCCCCCCCCCCCGGTCCCGGAATAGCAAGGACTTTTACTTACGGTCCAGCCAACCCCAGCTAAAATCCCCGCCCTATGGAGATAATCTGATGGTAAAGTCCCCACCAAATGCCCCCGCACCCAAGGGACATTAGGTTAAACCCCATCCACACTGTATTATCCGGGAAGACCCGGCACTGCGGGGCCACCTGAAAGGTAAAAACATGGCCCATTTCGCCGGCTATCCCCGGTATACCCCTGGATGTAAGACCCGTATTTACAATTGACTGCATAATGATCCATAGTGATCCAATCTCATGCCAAGATGATTTCTGGTCTGACATCGCGAGGTTAGTTATTCTTAAGCATACAAAAACCTGGACAGCATTTGAGAAAGACTGTTGTGAGGTTAAATCTCCATTACTTCACTTTTCCACAACATTGGGTGATAAGGGAACTTTATTGAATATTTTGATTTTAATTTTGTTCCCTAAACGCCACAAGTCAACTGATTAATGACTTTATAGTCGAGGGATTATTGTTAAGCATATATATTTTTATAGTAATTGGTTTGCATGATATTGTCTTAAACAGAGTCCAACGGTAATGAATAAGTTATCGGTGTTTGTTCGTTGTTATTGTTGTTTTCATACCAAATAATACTCGAATTTGCTCAACAAAACAAAGCTAAAATATCAAATAATTGGAAAGAAGCTCGTTAAATAATATGATTTTCGCACATATCCACTGATTTATAGCCTGCATTCTGCGGATGCTTTGAAACGGTTCTGCATAACTGGTGTCCATGTGTCCAGAATATGTTTTCCCCAGTAAATAGGGCCCACTTCATTATTCTTAAACCGCTTGAAGGATATTGAAATAACTCCCCACTAACTTTATCACATTGAAACGATGTGCAGAGCTCATATAGCAAACTCGGTTCCAGGTTAAAGTCACACTTTGAGGTCAATGGTCATACATGACTATTTTTCGTATCCACTCCATCGCCCATGTACCCCTTGAAAGATTTTGAAATAACTCGCTACAAATGTTCACAATATGTAGACAATGTGCAGAGCGCTCGGTTCAAGGTCAAGGTCGCACATTGAGGTAAAAGGCAAAATGACTATAATTTATAATATATCATTTGACTTTTTGTAGTGCCAGCTGCATATGTCTGAAAGCTCTTGAAGGATTTTAAGATATCTCGCGACTAATGTTCACCATAATAAGACGATGTGCAAAGCGCATATTTTAAATAGCTGGTTTCGAGGTCAAGATTGCACGTACAGATCAAAGGTTATACTTATTCAATATAACTTATATTCGTGCTCACTCCATATCTCTTGAATCCCTTGAATGATTTTGAAATTTCTCGCCATAAATGTTCACCATATTGAGACGATGTGCAGAGCGCTTGGCTTAAGCTTAATGTCAATGTCACACTTCACGGTCTTGATTAGTGTTGGGAATCGGACAGAAAAAATACTATCGATAATCGTTTCTGAAAAACCGATCAATGATCGATTATTAAACGATTTAATCATTATTTAACTATCTTTGGTCATGCTAGTTAAGGCATACAGATGCAGTACATGCACCAGTTTTAAGTACCAATGTTCACTTTCAATATTTATGTACATTTCTTTGTATAAGTTACACACTATTTATTCAGAACTCAACTATCTTCTAGTGTTAACAAGTTACTTTTACAGATAATGAGACCACAGACTCTTGTTTTTGTCTTATATTTAGTACTGTATACATGTGTAAAATTAACATAAAGCATGATATAAATTTCTTTTTAATTATCAGTCAGTAACAAGTACAACAAGCAGTTGAATAGTCTATATGTTTTAAACGAGTATATTCTTTCAGAAAACTCAGAAAACCGAATTCTTATATGGTAATAAGTAAACGGTAACATATTTTAAAAATCACATTTAAACAACAAACATGAGAAGTTGAAAACTTATGCTTGAGCAGTTAAATTACAAAGAAAATTTGTAATAAGGTAATGTAGGGATATACTGACATGATAAGACTAGATAAACATTAACTGGCATTCACCAAAAATAGAAAATTAGCCGGCAGCGGTTTGGTCCATTGTTTTTATAATCAATTGTTCAAAATTCACTATCGATGCTCGCCGACGCAGGCCTTTCCGACCAATTGTCGATTATAATCGATCATCGGCACAACACTAGTCTTGACTTTTGTGTCCGCTCCATATTTTTCGGTGTTTTCTCCGGAAAATGCATTTGCATGGAAGACATTAGAAAAATAAGTACATGAAGTGTATGGCACGATTAACACAAGTACAAGTTGCTGAATAAGGATACAAATAACCCTAATTGTAAAACAAAACAATATATTCACAGAACAATTAAATCTGCATTCTTTCTTTTGCAACTGAGTGTATGTGCATTTATGAGACAATATTTTATATTTGTTAAATACGTTTATTTTTTGAAATTGCAAGTTGAAAAATGGCAATGTTAAGATAAAAAGGGAATTGTTCTTGTATTTTAAATCACATTTATTTTTCTATTTAAGTATTGCAGTTTAGTTTTAAAAGTTATTTTATATATCGCTAGCTGGTGCGACTTGCCTCCATGAAAACTGCGCTACATGTACCGACCCGACCCAGTGTAACTCATACAATGATGGCTGGTGGGGTCCACAGTGCACATACAACTGTAGAGCGAATACCGCGTGTCCGGGTTCATGCCAGATGGATAACGGATATTGCACATCCTGCTCTGATGGGACTTATACCAAGAAAACTTGTCAAGACTGCTCCTACGGTTGTAAGACATGTAGAACTGCATCCTATTGTCAGAACTGTTTTGATGGTTACTTCCTAGTAGATGGAACATGTCATAATCAATGTTTTGAAGGGTGTTCTCATGCATGCGACATGTCAACTGGACATTGTGCTTGTAAAGGCGGATACTGGGGTAGTCGATGTCAGGAAAAGTGCGGAAACTGTTCAGGAGGGACATGTGTACAATCCACTGGGTATTGCCAATGTAGTGACGGCTTCTATGGGAGCCGATGCACGTCTGTTTGTGGATCTGGCTGCCTTGATGGTAAATGTGACGCAAGTACAGGCCACTGTCAATGCCAGCCATCCGGATTATGCAAGTGTAAAGATGGTTATTACGGTGAACAATGTTCCTTACAATGTCATCCGTATTGTGCTGTCTGTGTGACGAGTAGGATGCACTGTAGTACATGTATACCAGGACAATGGGGATTACCATACTGCATTAACAGATGTAATGCTGGTTGTAAAAATAGAACGTGTGACGAGATATCTGGACACTGTGAATGCGCACTAGGGTATTGGGGGCGTACGGAAGCCCCATGTATAAACAAATGTAGTAAAGGCTGTCTTAATGGTAAATGTGATGACGGTACTGGCTATTGTCATTGTATTGATGGTTATTATGGTGATAAATGCTCCTCAAAATGTTATCCAAGATGCACTGCCTGTGTCACTAGTTATACCAATTGCAGCGATTGTAAACCAGGATATTGGGGAGCATCTTGCTATAAAAGGTGTAATACTTACTGTCAATATGGTATGTGTGACCATTATTCTGGACAATGCGACTGTAAACGAGGTCATTGGGGACCTTTACAATCTCCGTGTTCGAACAAGTGTAGCAATGGGTGCAGAAATTATAGATGTGATGCTTTAACGGGACAATGTGACTGCAATCTTGGTTATTGGGGACCATCATGTACAAACAGATGCAATGTGAATTGCAAAGACGAAACATGTGACGCCTCATCTGGGCAATGTGAATGTAAACAAAATTATTTTGGAATATTATGTAAAAATAGGTGTAACGAGGGTTGCGAAATTGAAACTTGTGATTTAAAATCTGGCCAATGTGACTGCAAGCCGGGTTATTGGGGGCATTTGGCCAACCCTTGTACAAACGTTTGTAATTATGGCTGCAAAAATAGAACTTGTGATTTAGATTCTGGATATTGTGATTGTATTATAGGCTATTTCGGCAAAACATGTAACAACTCTTGTCCAGTTGGTTGCGCCCTGTTGGAATGTGACAAGGAAACAGGACGTTGCAACGATTGCTTGGAAGGGTATTATGGAGAACGTTGTTTGCCAGGTAGGTTAGTCGGCACACTAGCAAAGACACATCTTCAACTGATAAAACTGTTTTAATGGACCTTCCTTTTTTATTAAGCTCATTTTGTTCAAACTCATAACCTCAGACAAGTAGCATCTATGTATTGGTATTTCTGATAACGCTTGTGTATGTTCAAAGCAACGGGACTATGTCTTTTAATATATTTTAAAGGAGGTATCGAAAGTCAAATCGCCATCCAAAAGCACGTTGTGATTACAGCCGTATCGGGAGCAGTTGTGTCGGTATTTATTTTGACAGCTGGTGCGATAGTCATAGTCTGGATTCTTAAGAGGTATGGTTATGTTTAAGGGATTCAAAAGTTAGTCAAAAACATTTTTATGCTAACATTAATTATTTTAGTCAAGTTACAAAGTTACAATACGTCCGAGTCAAGTCGAATTACTCATTCAAAATCATAAGAAAATGTCTAAATAATAATTCTAATTAAACATCGTGTTTCCAATGAAGCAAATGATACCAAACATACACATGCAATATTTTCAATTCATATTATTAACCTATGTACTGTATTCCAGGAAAAGGGATAAGAAAAAACATAACGGTAAGAATGAATAAATGCAATATAAACTCAGTCTTTAGGTTAGTCATATTTTCTTGAATTTAATGACTTGTTAACGAATTGTTTTTAACGATAAATGATTAATTGTTTTTAAAGTTTTACAACACATTTGTACACAGAAACGAACAATGAGGCGACTAGAAGTCAGGAAGACCGATACGAACAACTACAGCGGAGGAATGGGGGTATTGGGATGTATGAGATTATTCACGTGGGTTAACTACTCAATACACAAGCATTTCTTAAGCGACTTCCTCAAAGATATTGTATACGAGTATCTCTCGTTGAGTGTATGCTGAGTCTGTAGTTCCGTCGTATTGGTATTGTTGTGATATCTTTTACTGTAAAAATTATTAACATTCTCAAGTGTAAATTAAACCCTTTTCTCACAATCTTGTCCTATTTATTTTTAAAGGACCATTCACTTCGTTAATTGATTTTGCTTTACCTAATCTATTTAAAAATACCACTGATTTCGACAATACTGATTAACGATTGTGGCTTTAGGCAGGAACAGGCTGTTATGTCCGTAACGTATTCGGTATTAAAGGCATCTATCTATTTGGGAATAGAAATGAGTATTTGTCATGATATATGTTTTATTTCAAGCTGATAAGGAAATAAATAAATACTCTATTATGTATTAGTTTGATTTTAAGCAATTTAAAGCATTAACTATCCGTGCTCTTTGTACGTTAAAATGCATGCTTTCTGTTAAAATTGGCAAGGTTTTATAAGAATGGTTCTCACAAATTGCAAGCAGAATAGCCGTAATGTTATATACATTACCAGAAAAATGTGATCTATTAAAAATTATAGATGCTTTTTTTGGAAACGTTATTTTTGCAATTTTGTAGTATGTTTTGCAATTTATGGTGAACAATAATATATTTCAAGCAAAACAAAACATTTAATACCCGAAACTTTTTCGTCAGCTAATGTAAGTAACCTAAAATATATGTTTCCTACAGAAAATAGTTTATGGATTTTTGTGAAAGAGATTTGAATATAATCATATGTCCATCAAGATCCTAACATTTTCACTACCTATGTGACCAATTATGATGATGTACACAAGCAATACATTGATAATAGTGTGTATTCCTGACTAACATGTATCTTTTTAAAAGGTTGTTTGAATTATTTTATTATCCTTATTCATTTTTAAAATCGTAATACATTATTTTATAGTTCTTATAATAAACATATTGTTTTAAAATCAGAAAATAGCATTTCCATCCATTTTTTATAATATAATTATTCTTTAATACTATACATGCTACTTTTTTTATAATCTTTCTATTTGGGACTTTTGAGTGGGTGGAAGGGGACATTGTTTTTGTTGTTATAGGTCACAATTTTATTTGTAGAGCACCGCAAGAATTTAGGTTGAGTTGTAACGAGCTTGATGGTTATTTGATAGACATAATATTGACTTTTATGGCACTAAAATTGTTATATTATTCAGCCAAGGCCATGAATCACCACGCAATAATTGAGTGGAAGTTGATGTTTTTGTCTGCAACCACATCTCGATTAATTGGACACTTTAGGAATCTGGAGCCGTATTCAATAAGCATCTTAGTGAATATTTTCAACTTAGTGAGAATTTCGTAATATTTGACATTGATTATTTTAAATACCCACTACTTTTCATCCGATTTATTCATATGCATATATTGTTTAGACCATTTTCTTGCTTATTTTCATACTTTTGGTGTACAAACATTGTTCGTTTTCTTAAAATTCAAATTAGAAAAAAGGCAATTTTTCACTAAGTTGAAAATTGTTACTAAGATGCTTATTGAATACGGCCCCAGGACAACAAATAGCTTTTTTAGAAAAAGTTGAGCGTTGTCTATGTGTGCTGTTTATAATATGTGTTGAAAAAGAATTTGATATGGATTACAGTGTGATTATTTGGCATTCAGTTCAAACGTAGTTGTTTTGCTTACCTGTTTTATAATAATTGGTGCACAGCTGTAGATTAATGCATTTGGCTACATCTTTTATAGATTAGGCCTTTGTAACTCTGAGGCAATGTTATTTAATTAGCTTTGCTTTTGTTTTATTTTTATTTGCTTTCTTATTTGATAAGGATGTATCGATATCATGTTAAAGCTTATAAAATATCGTGCCTAACGACAATTTGTTTACCAAGTTTATATAATTCCCATCTTTATGTATCATACGTCATTGCTTATACCACTTCAAATCCACTGTTAATATGTCTCACCCGTACATGATATTAACATTCATTTTGCTATATAATGAATATTTACATATTTCTAACCTGATGCATTGCACTTAATATTTCATTATACAAATTAAATACTGTGATGCTGTGATGTCGTTGATGCTTTTATAGAACAGAACACTCAAAACAGCCCGAAAAGAGTTTCAACCTCTAAGTCGTGCTCGCACTTTTCTATACATACCCAGCACAATTTCAATACCTTGCTACGAATTCCCAATTTATATAACTTAGCTATAGCCCAGTTCTATATATACCATCAAAAGCTTGTTTTTTTATCAAGAAATACAGATAATATTTTTCATTAAGAATAGTACTTACAATAGCGCTTAGTACAAAAAAAATCCTCCACTGTTGATGTACCTTTTCTTTCTAAATCATATTTTGCATCACTTAGAATGTTGTTTGTTCAACCCAATCAGATTTTCAGTTATTAATAATTTCAGTGAATATTTTCGAAAATAGCTTAGAATGGTAATACTTCTATGTTTGTTAACATCGGTAGGATCATGTTTTTAAAATAAAGGTACTTGAAGACTATCCGTCCACTAATCGGGAAAGAAACCAGCATCGAATATATATGTCATAGATAGGTCCACGAGGTGCGGCAGGAATAATGTTGTTCTCCTCTGATTTTTTCATTATATTTTAATGATCTAGAAGAAATTGTCTTACTAAATGGCTATCAAGGGATTAAGTTGTATGTATTCTAAATATGTTTGCTATTATATGACGATGATATTGTTCTATTTTCTCAAACGCCAGATGGTTTTTAGGTTTCCTGTTTGTGATTGTATGTTCTATATCTTTGGCGTTTACCCAGTGCCAATAAACAGGGTTTATGTTTAAACGTTTTGCTACTGAGCTTGTTTCTGTAGCTTTTCGCATAAATATTAAATTTTAATAATATTACTTTTTCGTCTAGCTACGCCTACGATATGTTAGTTGTTTGATTTTGTAAGTTTCTATGGTTACCAAAAATTATTTTGTCTATTTCATGCTCAATACTTCTATCAAATATCAAACTATATCAAACTATATCTGCTGTCATATATATGATATTTTAATAAGATCAAACATGGTTGACCATGATTTTTGGTTGATAATTGCCACAGTGAGAAAAATAATTGCCCGAGTCATTTGTCAATGATTTATACTGGTTTTGAAAAATAAACCGTGGAACAACATAGAATATGAGAAGCAGGAAGTCTGAACGAAAAGAAAATGAAACGCAATAAATTTGTTTTAAATGGCATTAGCTATTTAGAATAACGAGTGCATTGAAATTAAAACGTAAAACCCTTTATCACGTGTTTTCGGAATAAGATGCAATATTTCATTTTTAAAAAAAAACATATTTCTTATTTTTACTTCGGCTGATTTTGCCATTCATCTCAATATGTGAAGACAGCTAGGGTCGATCAATCCCAGGAGCAGTTTTATAAGATATTGGACTTGAATGACCCTAGCCATTTTGCTGGAATAATGAACATTTCTCAGCAGAAAAGGTAAAACAAAACGTTGCGACAAAACAACTTTTTCTTACGTTAGATTTTTTCTCATTAATTCGCATTGAAATTACTAAGACTTAGTGTCTTTTGTTGGATATCTAATGATTTCTGATCCGAAATAAAGAATTGATCCAAATAGACTATCAAAATATTCGCCTTTTCTTTTATATTAAGGTTTAGTTGATTATAAACAGTACACAAATTTTGAAAAGGGAAGGTTGTGGTATGTGTTCTTGTGTCCTTTTCAAGTTTACGTTCTTGAACTACGTTAAACATTGAAATGATTCTACTAGATTTGTGTTATTTAAGTTGAGAGTGTAACTAGTTTTTCTCCCTCTTTTGAATATCATTGCTTGAGTTTTTGATGTATTTACGTTTAGGTCCCATAATACGCAATAGACATGTAGATCAATGAAAATTGATTGTAAGGCTTGTGGTGTATGAGCAAAATTAATAGCGAAATCGACAAATAAAAGCAAATATAGTTCAACATCAGTGTTTGCGCAAATACCATTTTTTATTAAAATTTGATAATGTACCTTTCACAAAAAATAAAAAAACATCAGACTGGAACTGGGGTCCTCCTGTTTCACGTTGAAGTTCGATGTAAAAGGGGAAATAGGTTTGCTTTATATCGGAGACATGCCTATTCCGTATTATACGCCGCCTGGATAGTGAGTACTTCTATTTCGGTTATTAGTTAATTGAATAGATGGGATCTTGTAACTTTATCGAAACAGTTTCCATAATCGATCAAACAAAAAGACAACTTCCTCCTTGAGGAAAGGGATTTTGCAATAATTGACGGCGGGCGGCGCTCGCCGCCGCCCGTGGCCCGCTCTCACCTTGTCAGGCGGGGAGTTTGACTGGGGCGGTACATCTGTCAAACGGTAACGTAGGTGTCCTAAGGTGGCCTAAGCGAGGACGGAAACCTCGCGTAGAGCAAAAGGGCACCTGACAACAGGAGTTCAATAAACCTATTAGGGATTGAAAGTATTTTAGTTTTTGCTTTTTGACTTTATTGGAGAAAAGTGTCCTCAATTTTCCGAGCTTGTCGATGGGAATACGAGCTTCCATCAACTAGTTCTAGCCCCATGAATGTAATTATAGGACAGGCAGATTCAGTCTGTAGGGCTTTGATGGGGACAACAATTAAGTTGGTAAGAAGCGCTCAAGGGAGGGCCTAATAACAGGAAATCGTCCAAAATATGAATCATTTGACCAATATTAAGGTGTTGCTTAGATATTCATAGAAGGGCTGTACTAATGCGCTCGAAAATGGCGCAAGCCATAGAAGGGCTGTACTAATGCGCTCGAAGACGGCGCAAGCCATAGAAGGGCTGTACTAATGCGCTCGAAGACGGCGCAAGCCATAGAAGGGCTGTACTAATGCGCTCGAAGACGGCGCAAGCCATAGAAGGGCTGTACTAATGCGCTCGAAGACGGCGCAAGCCATAGAAGGGCTGTACTAATGCGCTCGAAGATGGCGCAAGCCATAGAAGGGCTGTACTAATGCGCTCGAAGATGGCGCAAGCCATAGAAGGGCTGTACTAATGCGCTCGAAGACGGCGCAAGCCGATCTGACACCCATTACAGGTATCACAGTAATATTTGTCATCGAAGCTGAAAGCTAACAGGTCGAAATCATAATCGTAATGTGTTTCGATGTGATACGATAGGCATTGACAATGTAAGTTGTGTAAGTAAAACACCCCTACATAAGCGCAGAAGCAATTGTACTACGTCGTCAAATATAGCATACGACACTCTAGACAAGATACTTTTTTCTTCTTAATCAGTAATAGAAATACTTCTTGGGTAACTAAGGTGGTGGATAAAACGATATTCAATCTTTGACCTAACTGTGTCATGAAGTTCGTGACAGGACTTTAAATTTGGGGAACGAGTTGCTAAATGCTGACCAGTGTAGCCAAATTTGAAGCAATTGGGTGAAAGCGTGTACTAAGTAGTCAGCTAACTGATGGCTTATGAGAAACTCGCTTATACATTGGTTTTCATGAGAGTGGTGATTACCTATCGTTATTGATATTTTTGTTTGAATGACCCTGTTTTGGCATTGAAAGTGGCAGCATGGGCTTAGCTTGTGAAGACACGCTGATATGCTGGGTGTTGTCCACGAGATTAACCGCAGATGTGTGGGCGCGTGCACATGGTGTTGTGGCACTTTGACCTTCGGTTTAAAGTCCAGCATGCGTTTTCAAGAAACCGACTGGGGCGATTGGACTGTCTAGCTTTTGACTGGGGGAAGGGCTTAGACGAAAAAATGAGTAGGCTGGGACACTGTGGAGGCCAAGAGCCAGAACTCCATATGAATATTTCCCATGGAATAGGGCATTGTTCTCGGAACATCGGAAATTATGTGTCGTATTGAATGAAAGCTATGGGCCGTTTTGACGCTGATCGAGCACTAGTACTTCATTTATTTAGGCCCTTCAGTTGGTTGTTTTGTTAATTAAATAGAGGAGAAACGAAGAAAAGCGGTCGTCCACTGTTCCATTGAATGGATCATTTTCGTGTTGTATTGTAGAAAAGTGCGTAGTTAGGCATTATTGTCCATTTGAAAGGCGAACTGGTTAGTTGCCAGACTGAAGGGCGTTAGCAGGGTCAACAAATTTATTTTTCCATATTTTCTTTGTAATATAATGTTTCACTTGTGAACGAATTGGTGCACGAAATGGTGCACTAAAAGTTTGAGCCGTACCAGGTGGCAACAGAGCGTTTAAGTTGGCGGCCACTGTGCCATACAGCAAATCCTCACTCTCATAACTCGAGATATGTAATATGTGATGTGGCACTGTGGAGGCATAGACCGAGCGGCAGGCACTGCTGGGCTCGGTGGCAGGCCTCTGGTTGTGGAATGGATATTGTATGTGTTGACCCTATGGACCAGTCGGCCGGTGGCTGCACCTGTACCTTCTTTGTATTAGCCAGTGGCATGACTCGAGCTGAGCGTTTCATCTCCTGAGAGCGAAGTAGTTGGGATAAAACCAACAGAAATAAAAGATAAAATTGCATAAGGCCACGGGCAGTCCCAACTCTGCCTCAGTGTGGCAGGGTGGTATAACCCAAACGATAGAAACAGTCGGTTAAATCGAAAGCCAAGCAGTGCATGCCTTAACAAAGGCACAATTATGACATGCACTTATGTAATTGGCAACAATACGGACTCACTGTGGATACACAGTAAAATGTTGAAAATGCTAACCTTAAAAGTACGGGAAATATCACTGGGAAACAATGTCAGCACATGATTACCATGGTTACATGGGAAAGAAAAACAAGAAACATCACCATGACTTCACATGGGAAAATATAACGTATAATCGTGTATGACCAAGATGTCACCAGAAATAGCAAGGTAAAAAGGGCTACAGTAAGTCACAAAATGAAGCTCTGCCAGATTTACTGCCGAAACATAGAACACTTAGAACACATTTAGGCACGTACAAGGAAGCAGGCCTTATATTCTTATTCAATGGGAATGACATCTCGGACATGGAGACATTATAGCCTCCTGTGCGTACCAAACACAATGACATGTGCGGGGTTCCCCCCTTTATTAGACAGGCAACTAAGCCAGCACATTATTGTTTGCTGAGACCCCGTAAAGTCATTTATGAAATCAGGCCAACTTTTAGCTTATGATATCAAATATAAAAATCATAGCCTTCTATGTGTACGAGACATAATAATACGACACATAATGTACGAGACATAATAATGACCATCTGAATTGCGGGGGTATCCCCTATATTACACACCTTAACTGGTTCACAGTGCATTTTGGACTGCGACAATGGCTACACGCAGATTGTGGTAAAGCTTTCTGTGCCATCCTCGGAAAACGCGCTCGCCTTGGCTTTCTGGCTCCAAAACCAATCTACAACACCAGAAACGTAAATGTTCAGTTCGCGCACAATGAGCAGAAATCACAATGTTGCAAGTATTGACTGGAGAGTTAAACCAGTCAATATCCACAGGGTACCTGGTGTACACTATCGGTTCTATACGATGTGCCATTTGTGGGTAAATAAACTGTTTAATATGACAGCCAAAATGTATATCCTGCATCAATGCAAGGATGTCCGTAGCGATAGCATCAGGAAGGTACATGGATGGTACAGGTCACTCGAACCCACAAATAAAACGACGATGTTCTGTTGAAACCGGTAATCACTTTTATCACGGATATACTAGCTTCGGGGTTCCGAATAGCGAACCGAACAAGCCTACCGGAACAGAAAATTTGGATCGTAGTCGATGGACCGGTATAGATACTTCCTTATACATAAGAATGACCGAAAATCTGGATTCGGTGATCCGCCATCTTGCTGATCTATGCGTGATCAAACACTGAAGGTCAAGTACGCAACGTTCTCCGAAGATTTTGCACACTTTGCAAGCAGTTTACGAAGAATGTAATCGTAATAATTTTCTCAATATTCGACTTTTGTAGAGCACTCTTTGAACGAAAAATATAAAAAAAATATTGGGTTCACGCGATGTTCATTCGCGGAAGACAAAGAAACAATGGTTAATGATATTCATCAGCTGGAAATAGCACGTGATGACTATCAGGCAATTTGATTGGCTACCGCTGTCCGATAAATATAGACGGATACTTTCAGCCCGACAACAGTCCGCCCGGTTAGCTCAATCGGTAGAGCGTTGGACTCTGAATCGGACAACCCAGGTTCGATTCCCGGGCGGACCAGGTCACTTCGGTTGTGATTGGTTATGAAATCCTTTCTACGACCATTCGCACCGTACCACTGCCCATGGCATGTACAGAAGATGTCAGTTCCTTGCAGAGGTGAAGGCACCTAGTACTGGTTCTGCCCAGGATATGTGTGCGGTGGTTGAACTGTCACTCTGGGACCCTTCAATGTGCTCACGTCGGCACCTGCAGTATAAACTACTAATACCACCACCAGTCCGACAACAAGACAAATAACCAATCCAGTTCACCTAAAACTACATAAATTCATTTATGTACCATTCAATTTAATTTCTCTAAACAGTTTTCATAATCAATAAAACAAAAAGACAATTTCATCCTTGAGGAAAGGGTTTTTGCAATAATTGAATGATATATACATAATCTATCATAGACTCTCCGTTTGAAAGCTAAACTGATTTTCAATAATTCTATTATTAGAATACCTCCAATTTGTCAGTCTATTAAGTAATATTTAAGAGTAAATCTTCGAAAGAATATTAATGAGAGTTATTATTCTGTAGTTCTTCGGATCGTCCACATTGCTCCTTGTAAAAACAGACCTTCAATATCACTCTCAAAGGATTTGGGAAATCCTCCTATAGAAAAAGTTGCATAGTATTGATAGAAATGGTTTTATATCGGTAATTACTGTTTTATAAATTTCTGCAACTATACTATCCAAACCGCTACTTTATTGTTATTTTGGGAAAAAAACTGCTTCCTTTATCTCTTCTAATGTAATTTCTTTATCAAGATAATTATCGCTAACATTTGCCATTAATTCTGGGTTGTCATTACCATTGGAAGTACTATATAGTGTTTTAAAATGATCGTATAAATCCGACACATTTAAATTCTCAGAAACGGGGGTTGTTTTGATTTACTCAGATTTGCCAAACAATGTTTGGTTCTTATTTGGATGTGAGTTACTGTTTGTTCTATTGGTCTGTGTTTGGATAGACATACAAGTAGACGAGTCTTGAATAATCCGTATGAACGAATTCGTAATATCATCAATATCCGTATTAGAGTTTATTTGTTCTACAAGTAACGACAATTGCTCACATTTAAATAAGACATATCTTTTAAGTTCCTCATGTTTTAAACGATTTCATTTCCATTATCATTATTATTATTATCATTATTAATTATTATTATTCGATCCGAAAATTCGTTTGGTTTGTATTTGGAATTAAAAAAAATGAACGCAATTGTGTGGCTTAAGTGGTAAATAATCCACTACGCTTGACCTATTCATTGATTGAAAACCATGATCGCCCACATCTAGATAGCATGCAGTCGACCATTATCAATAATATAAGAGGTGGATTGACATAATTCGACCA
This sequence comes from Mya arenaria, assembly GCF_026914265.1. Taxonomy (NCBI): domain Eukaryota; kingdom Metazoa; phylum Mollusca; class Bivalvia; order Myida; family Myidae; genus Mya; species Mya arenaria. The sequence goes on along the minus strand of NC_069127.1, from coordinate 65,631,635 downwards.
CGCGTTTACCGTGTGTATCTAGCACTTGATCTTTCGAAACACTTGGTTAAATGTAAACAAAATCTGACAGCTGGTTTTAATTGATAATATATCTGTCAAATGAAAGGTAATCTATGATATTAGAGCTTCTATTATTACGGTCCCCTTCAAAAAAAACATATGCCAAGTGGAGAATCTTCTCAACTTCCAAGTTGAAGTTATTCAAAAAATCAAATTGATCACTTCTTATTATTTAAGAGTTACTTGGATATATGTATTACAAATATATACATCTTCATTAAAGCTAAAACGTCGTTATTTAACTTGACACCATGTTGAGTTTCTCAGCAATTTCAAAATTCTTGCTTGTTGATAAATGACAATAAATTGATAAGCCACCGCTTAAACGGCCTTTCTTTGTGTTGTTTGACTTATTCCCATTTAAGCAAATATGTTTAATTAGAAGCCCAAGTTTCTCGAAAGACCATTCATAGTACATGATATGAAACTTAGGTCTGACCTCTCTTGACTGTTCGGAGCACTATAGATTTTGTCGTCACCTAGTTTACCGTTTGCAAATTTTTTCGTTAATTTTATGTTGATGTAAAGTTTATTTCCGGTGATACGAGTGGTGTTTCCACGTTCTTCAGCGTCCTTCACGATGGAGTAGAATGCATTTCGAGCGTACGCTACTCATGTGGGGATTGGACTCCGATGCGGTGGCCCTTATTTTTCAGAGTAGTTTTTATGTCCAAAATTCGAGGGATTTAACTCTTACTGCCTTTCGGGAGTTGTAGTTGTGGAATTTAACCACAATCGCTACATACGATTTGGAATTATTGACGAAATCCGGTAGAGCACACCGGAAGGCGATAGTACGATAATAAAAACAAGACAGTACGATGATGAAAATGCGACAGTACGATGATGAAAATGCGACAGTACGATGATGAAAATGCGACAGTACGATGATGAAAACACGAAAGTACGATGATGATAATACCGACAGAACGATGATGAAAACACGATAGTACGATGGTGAGAAAGCGACAGTACAATGATAAAAACACGACAGTACGATGATGTAAACAAGAAATCACGATATTACAATGGTGAAAATGCGACAATCCGAGTGTTAAAACACGTTGGTATATCGCATTATCATCATCGTACTGTCGTATTGTCGAGCTTTCGTCATCGTTCGGTCGCGTTTTCATCATCGTTCTGTCGCGTGTTCGTTATCGTAGTTTCGTGATTTCGCGTATTCAGCATCGTACTATGAAGTATTGCGTTTCAGAATGACACATTTACAGGTTATGGCCATAACGGCATTCTGTACAATAAACCTTCCTATGTGCCTTCATATGGCTGAACCATTCATCAATTATATATAATTTATTTACAACATGAGTGTTTTAACTTCTTCTGCAATATGTTATGCAGTGCAACATATTAATTTAAAGCATTAAAATCAAGACGACCGTATACATTTCTGGTGTACGTAAACATCTTTTATTACAACTAGCATGAATTTAAAGCAAAAAGCGTAATAATTAAATTGAAAATGACATATCAATCAATTCAAGTCCAATTTTGTCGCTTGAGGTTTTCTTTCTGCGATCATTTTGCACTTGGTTTGCAAAGTTCTTAAACATTAAAAAAGGAATCTTATTCTTTGAAAAAGATACCAATACCCATACGAAAGCATATACATGTATAAATAAGATACTCTGTCAACTAAAGTCGATTAATACAGTCTCAAGGAAAAAAGGCGATTGTTAGGCCTTATATGTTGTCATATATATAACAGGATACGTATCTCGAGTACGTTTGCTTTATTTTCTAATCTTAGTCCACCTTATTAATATTGGATTTATTACGGTAATGCCACTAATGCGTATGCTGAACACTTATGTTGAGCCTTGTTTGTCTAAGAGAAAGCCTTCAACGTTCAGCAGGATATTTGTACTGTTGAACTCATTAGTTAAATATTTGCCATCCAATTCAAACAGTCTCCGATCCATGCCCCCTTCACCTACACTTATTATCGCCATTCAGTCATAAAACTGACCATTAGTTCTTTTATTGCTTATTAGTCTAAACTTCTCGCAAACACTTCCTCGAGAAATCGTAAACTCTCAAAAAACATTTCATAAACAATTTATGTCACTTAGTTAGAAGTGTAAGGTTAAACAGTTCCTAATTCTACAAGTAGAAGGAACAGGAAAACATGCCTGCATAAAATTACCTGAGCGTCACTTATTTTTTTGTAAAAAGTTGGGATCTCGCTGTTTTATAGTCGAATATCAAAATAGTTCTTTCAAACTAAATTTTTCGTTAAGACGTTTTGCAACACATGTTATGGGAGACGACAAGATCTACCCGGACATTGGCCAGGATCAGCATTGCCGGAAACGTCTTTCCAATCCCATTATAGTCTCTCGCCGAACGCTGACGCCATGTTATCCTTAAGAGAGGTTTGGGGTTTGCGTAAAGTAACGGGCAAAATTTACAATAATTTCCTTAAGCTATTTGTATTGAAATGCTATTTTACGCTAAAAACGGAATTACACCAGAAAGTTACGATCTGAGGCCTAAATATCTTAATGGAAACGGAGCCCCGGGCTCTCAGTTTAGTTGTTGATTCAGTTGATTATGTCCATGAATAATACACATAAGCCGCATCGCGAGATTTTTGGCCTTCGGACATACATTTGCTTTTATTATCTTATTCAGTATTTCATTAAATGACATTTCATGAGGTAATACTGAAACTATCCTAGTGATATCACTTAAATTACGTAAGATACATGCTTGCAAGCGAGACGATGTATTGCGTATATTGAATACTACTAAAATTGACGTCATGTCCGTGGTTGCTATGGAAACATAAGTAAGCTAATGGTCATAAATCATCGAGAGAATGATGCGCCAATGAAAATCCTTTCACAGAATGAAGTTTGGAAGAAATTAATAAATCAATACCTTTTGCAGTTTTTATTTATGAGTTTTTCATGTGTAATAAGTATGTCCGCAGGCCCAAAATCGCACAAGGCGGCTCAAATAAGAAGTACTGTTCAATATAGACTCCGTACCAACATATGAATATATGTTTCATATTCATTCTTAGATCGAAAAAATGAACTTTAACATATACTAAGTTTAGTTTTTTTTTTTAAACGATTGTGAAACAAGTTATAACAACATTTTAGTAATCAGTCTCGTTGGGCGTGATGTTACGCGAGAGTGTAGTCTTGTGTTGAGGGCTAAGCCGGAGTACCAAGAGGTAACCTACTTGTTCGGCTTGATGACCACAAACAAAACTCACATTTGAGTGTAACTTGTATTCTTGTTCATTCGCAGTTCACTCACATTTATTGCATATCGGCCTCACAATTGAATATTCCTGTTTCAGACCAGCTTTTGACTACTCGTCGCTGAAAAATAATTCTTAATCTCCACAGAAAAAAACCCTCACTGGTACAAATATCACTGACACATATGCAGAATAAACAATAATGTATATAGACTATACTTTGCACCCTTTTTCAATCATTCTTTTATTTGAATAAGAAAATATCCTCCTTAAAAGGGACTGTGTCACAGATTGGCACCAAAAAAGTTTTTTTTTTCTGTAACGAATCTCAGGACAATTATCTAATAGAATGTGTTACGCTTTGATGTCATAATTGTAAAAAAGTACCAAAATGTGAAAAAAAAAATGTGTCGGAGACCGGGTTCGAACCCGCGTCGCCAAAATTGAAATCCAGCGTCTTACTCACTGAGCTACAAAGGCTTATTCGGGTGACATAATTAAGCTATACACCTACCTCGATAATATCACGTGATAACACCGACTAGCCAATCACGCATAAGGAATGAATTCTACCTGGTAGACATACCCAGTAAACTTTTTTTAATGGAAAAATACGAAATAACTGCTAAACTTAAATCAATTGTAAACTATGTGGTACTTCAGTTAGTAAGTTTCAATGCATTGTACACATCGATGCCAAGTTTATGTCAGTTTTCGACATTTTTTCCGCTTTTTTATCATACGTGAGACAGCCCCTTCAAAGCTTGAAATAAATCTGTTCTCAATATTATCAATGCTGTTTTGAAGTTATTTTTTTTCTACATTTATAGCAAAATTAAAATAAACCAAGATTTTAATTTTGACATACCTTAAAGCTGCACTCTCACAGAAAACCATTTTTACAACTTTTTTATTTTTTTGTCTTGGAAAGAGCCATTTTTTTGCGTAAATATCTGAAAACCAGTGATATAAGATTACTGACAAAAAAATCAGAGCGTAGATTTGCCTATTTTCGTTTGAAAATTAAGGTTTTATGGTTTACTAACGGTTTAAGAAAAATGCATAAAACATCAATTTTTGAACCTAAATATAAAAATCTGCGATCTAATTTTTTGTCAGCGCTTTTATATAACTGCTTCTCATAGATTTATGCAAAAATTGGCTCGTTCCAAGACAAAAAATAAAAAGTTGTCAAAACGTTCAATCTGTGAGACTGCAGCTTTAATATCTATTTTTTTGACACACCAGGCGATTAGACGTTTCTGAAATACAGTTTGCAGCCGAAAGTCTGAAAACAATATATATATATATATGATTGATCATTTTAAAAGAGTTAATGAAGTCTGTGAACGAACTTTGTTTCGTTTTAAATGGTGACGTCACATCCATCATAACTTGTACTAGATTGGTGTCGTCATTTCCTGTTTTATTACAAAAGTGACATTTAAGCATGTTTTTCATGCATCAAGAGAAAATATCACGTTTTCCTCCTATTATTCAAATTTGAAAATAAATCTTTATCATTAAATTAAAATCAGATATAATCGCATGTCTTGCTGGAATGTCATCAATTATTAACCAATAGTGACTGTGTCCAATTAAATTGTTTACATGCGTGCGGAGTGATATTGTTAAATTACTCATTTGTAATACAGAACAATACGTGATAGTTATATTAAACCGGAAGCAAGGTATAACATGTGACCTACATATATTGTGCCACAACAACCCACTGTGTTTTGGGTTTAGCCATTATTAAAAATAATGCGTTAATAAACGAATGACATGGTATACTTCAATTAACTTTAAATGTTAATCTGTTCAATCCCAAGTTTATCGACAATATTTAGTATGTAAAGCTCTTCTTATCTGATGTATTTGAACACTAAAGTGGGTGTCGGGATCAACGATAGAGATAATTTCAGATATGCGTGAACAAATTTATACGACCAATGACACAATGTACTCGACAAACCCCTTTTGACAGTATTTGAAAACTTGAAGATTACTTTAATGTCACACAAGAACAACAAGGATCCTTCATGTCATACTAAAACTCTTAAATATCAATCTTCTCCTCTTTACATGTTAAACTGTTTAGAATAAAAGAATGTCGTCCAGATAAATTATAAATCAAACAAAAAGAATTGGGTTTATGTGTGGGTTTAAACTGTACCTAACGCACCTGCTTCGGAGTTCTTCTAATGTATATTTTATAAGAGAAGCTACCTTATTTTTCCAATTTTTTTAAACACTTAAAACGCTCCCGTGTACAAAAAAAAAACCCGACTATAAATCCATATAACCGGCCTATGTTGATTGCTATGCCTCTACAAAAATCTACATAACCTGTCCACAATTGTTCTATATATTCACAGTATTGAATGATATCAAACATCCATTTGTTTAAACTACAGTCGAACCCCGCTGGCTCGAACTCCAAGGAACCGGCGAAAATACCTCGAGCCTCGGAAAATTCGAGCCAAGCGGAATTGTTTACCTTCAGTATAAATAAATAGGTCATTTACATATAGTTCGAGCCAACGAGAAATTCGAGCCAAGCGAGTTCGAGCCAACGGGGTTCGACTATATATAATAAAACTAAGCTGCAAGAAGCATACATTGATCGTTATATATGTACACCCATAAAGAAATCTGTAAACCAATACCGCAATGTTTGGAGTTGAAGTATTACCTATTCTTACAAATTATCTTCACCAGAGTCGGATAATTCTTTAAGTTTTATGCAGCACAGTGACTAATTTTATCACGATCCCGAGTCCGACCTACTGCGTTGCCCGACCGCAGAGGATATTTTCTAGAAGACAAGAGCAGTAAATCACATTGACTCAATCATAGCTGAGTCAGTATATAAACATCATACCTGACATAGGTAGTCTCATCGGACTGCAGAAATTGTAAACCGGTTAAAGTGGGTTATTGAATTTTTACCCGAAAGGAGTTTTATCAGTAGAGAAGAAACCAGGTCATGACAGAAGACAGTGAAAAACTGCAGATAGTTTATTTCTGAATATTATGATCAGTTTAGTTAATGCAGTTAGTGACACACTATGGTATTAATCAGTGCTGTTAAATGCGTTATTATTATTTTCCAAATACTGTTACCGGATATTTTAGCAGGTAAGCACACTTATGTTTTTTCTTTGCTACTGCAAAGATGAATATATAAGGATAATTTCATTTGTACTGCATGTAATAACCACTTGCTTTCTATTGATCAATCTTAATTGTATGAAGTTGTGTATATTTCCGATAGTTGCAAATTTTATAAACGTCTTAATTGAATTTTTATTTGTAATAGAAACAATTACGGAAATCGTTTTGACATTTCGGATGTTTCTACATTGTGAACGATATAAAAATAAACGCGGTGTCATTTCATTTCGTTGCTACTATCATGATTATTATAAACACATTGGTATACTTGACCAACCGCAGTATTTGATACACGTTACAATCCTATATTAATATCAAGCTAATTGGTAATGAAGCATTAATTTGTTGAACGTTTTTTAGATGCTTGAACTTTTATTGTCTGTTGACCTCTTTTTAAACCCTTAAACCAGTTGACGCCAATAATCAAAACAAAAACGCTTAAAGGATTGATAAAGGAAACAAATATTAGCTGTAAGTAATGAGGATTTCAATTTCCCAACTAAATAAGCGCAAAAAATATCGCGTATGGTTTTCCAGGGTACTCAGATCATATGCTTTATTTGTTTAATTATGGAAACACAATTTAACGAGGCATTAAAATTAATATGTTTCTTTTGTGCATCTTTCAAGTGTGAGCTTAATAATTATTAAGAACATTCTTGTTTGATGTCTTTCAAACACCTGGAGTCATTCTTGTTTATTTGATATGCATTATTACCTACCAGCTATTACCTATTTATTCATTTATTAAAGGGACTGTACACCAGATTGGTCGGAGAATGGTTCGAACCGGTGTCGCCAAAATTTCAGTTCAGAACTGTATCTACTGTGCTACGAAGGCTTACCCAATACGGTTGAAATATCTAAACTATATACCTAACTTGGTAATATCACGTGAAAACATCGACCATCCAATCACGCATAAGGAATGAATTCTACTAGGTAGACATACCTAGTAATCTTTTTTAATGGAAAAATACGAAAAAAAAACGAAAAAATAAATTCATTGTAAACTATGTGGTACTTCCGTTAGAAAGTTTCAATGCATTGTACACATCGATACCAAGTTTATGTCAGTTTTCGACAATTTTCCTTTTTTCATCATACGGAGTACAGCCCCTTTAAATCAGAAAAGATTCATCAAAAAATGTATCCCTGTAAGAAATATAGAACAAAAGAATTAAATCTAGGATCAAATGGTAAGATTTGTTTCTAAAAACCACATTACACGTAAAAGTTTCTTAAACATATGATCATTGAGTCTAAAAAAACGCATAAATGTTAACCAATAGTTACTATCTTATAATACCGCAAATGTGTTATCCCCACCTACAGTAGGTGCCCTAAATCCCGCATATATGTTATCCCCACCTACAGAAGGTGCCCTAAATCCCGCATATATGTTATCCCCACCTACAGAAGGTGCCCTAAATCCCGCATATATGTTATCCCCACCTACAGAAGGTACCCTTAAACCTTACAGTATCTGCCCTAAATCCCGCATATATGTTATCCCCACCTACAATAGGTGCCCTAAATTCCGCATATTTGTTATCCCCAGCTACAGTAGGTGCCCTAAATCCCGCATATAGGTTATCCCCACCTACAGTAAGTGCCCTAAATCCCGCATAAATGTTATCCCCACCTACAGAAGGTACCCTTATACCTTACAGTATCTGCCCTAAATCCCACATATATGTTATCCCCTTCTACTGTAGGTACCCTAAATCCCGCATATAGGTTATCCCCACCTACAGTAGGTGCCCTAAATCCCGCATATAGGTTATCCCCACCTACAGTAGGTGCCCTAAATCCCGCATATATGTTATCCCAACCTACAGTAGGTGCCCTAAATCCCGCATATATGTTATCCCAACTACAGTAGGTACCCTAAATCTCACATATATGTTATCCCCACCTACAGTAGGTGCCTTAAATCTCGCATATAGGTTATCCCCACCTACAGGAGGTGCCCTAAATCCCGTATATATGGTATCCTCACCTACAGTAGGTGCCCTAAATTCGCATATATGTTATCCCCAGCTACAGTAAGTACCCTAAATTCGCATATATGTTATCCCCAGCTACAGTAGGTGCCCTAAATCCCGCAAATATGTTATCCCCACATACAGTAGGTGCCCTAAATCCCGCATATATGTTATCCCCAGCTACAGTAGGTGCCCTAAATCCCGCATATATGTTATTTCCTCCTACAGTAGGTGCCCTTAATCCCGCATATATGTTATCCTCAGCTACAGTAGGTGCCCTAAATCCCGCATATATGTTATCCCCACCTACAGTAAGTGCCCTAAATGCCGCATATATGTTATCCCCACCTACAGTAAGTACCCTAAATGCCGCATATATGTTATCCCCACCTACAGTAGGTGCCCTAAATGCCGCATATATGTTATCCCAACCTACAGTAAGTACCCTAAATGCCGCATATATGTTATCCCCACCTGCAGTAAGTACCCTAAATGCCGCATATATGTTATCCCCACCTACAGTAGGTGCCCTAAATGCCGCATATATGTTATCCCCACCTACAGTAAGTACCCTAAATTCCGCATATATGTTATCCCCACCTACAGTAGGTGCCCTTTATCCCGCATATATGTCATCCCCACCTACAGTCGGTGCCCTAAATCCCGCATATATGTTATCCCCTCCTACAGTAAGTACCCTAAATCCCGCATATATGTTATCCCCACCTACAGTCGGTGCCCTATATCCCGCATATATGTTATCCCCACCTACAGTCGGTGCCCTAAATCCCGCATATATGTTATCCCCACCTACAGTAAGTACCCTAAATCCCGCATATATGTTATCCCCACCTACAGTAGGTGCCCTTTATTCCGCATAAATGTTATCCCCACCTACAGAAGGTATCCTAAATCCCGTATATATGTTATCCCCACTTACAGTAGGTGCCCTAAATTCGCATATATGTTATCCCCAGCTACAGTAGGTGCCCTAAATTCCGCATATATGTTAGCCCCACCTACAGTAAGTACCCTAAATTCCGCATATATGTTATCCCCACCTACAGTAGGTGCCCTTTATCCCGCATAAATGTTATCCTTACCTATAGTAGATACTCTAAATCTCTCAAATATGTTATTCCCACCTACAGTAGGTACTCTGAATCCCGCAAATATGTCATCCCCACCTACAGTCGGTGCCCTAAATCCCGCAAATATGTCATCCCCACCTACAGTCGATGCCCTAAATCCCGCATATATGTTATCCCCACCTACAGAAGGTACCCTAAATCAGCGTCACGCTTCCAGCATAGAGAGATACTAGCGTCCTCCCTGCTAAAAAGCTCCCCCGCCCAAAAGCTCTCCCCCGGCCAAAGGCTCTTCCCGATTAGTAGTAAAGCCGACCTTTATATACCACACCGTCCTAAACAGGTTATGCAAGTACCAGACGGGTTATGTTATTTAAGTACATACCTGTGCCTGGGATGTGGTATCAGTAACACTATGTAATACGTTACACTGCACAGACAGACTGTAACCCGATTAGACCTAACCTGGTTCTTTAGCGTGCACCAGTGTATAGCACTGTCACACGGGACCCCATTTCATGTCCCTCCCGGAAGACGATTATTTGTTTTAGTGGTGCGGTGGGGAATCGAACCTGCGACCCCTGGATTGACAGTCAAGTGTATTACCGCTACGGATCATCCATTGTTGTACCGCCGCTGTGTCAGTATTAAAACCTCATACCGGACTTGGTGGTCGCATACTGTCAGGGCCAATGACAAGGGTTTTCCCAATTTACCAGACATAGGTGGTCTCACAACGTTAATCATATTCGGTAGAAGTGAACATCTGGCCTAACAGAATATTGTTTGATTAAAATAGTATTCATAAATACATGCATAGGTCGAACATATGCCCCATTAAAAGATGAAGGCTAACTATCTTTAATTAAGATTCACTGTTAAACTGAAAAGGGGCAAAATCTATAAAGCTGTAAAATTTACTCGATGTTTATAAACAAAGCCTTTATCAACAATGTCATCAAACTGCAGAAATTGTAAATCAGTCTAAGTACTTAACTGAATGTTCAACCGAAAAGTTGAACAGGTAGAGAATAAACGAGGTCGTGAAAGAGGACACTGAACATTTTGTGGATATCTTATTTCTGAAAATCATGTAAAGAATAGTTTTCAGTGATACACTATGGTATTATTCATACCTGTAAGATGCCTTATTACTGTTGTTCAAATATTGTTAACGGATATTTCAGCAGGTAAAGATTTCTATGTTTAATTGCTTTTGCACAGTTGAATTCATTTCATTCTGCATGTATTGCATTCAACTTTATTTCTATTGATCAAACTAAATTGAATGAAGTTGTTTATATTTCGAATATTTGCACAATTGATAAACGTCTCAAATATTTTTAACAAGCCTCAAGTAAAAAGAAAGGAAATCTTTTTTTTGCTTTTCGGCATGCTTCTAAATTGTAAACGATTAAACACTAAACGCGGGGTCATTACCATTTTATGTTATTATTAAGTGTTTGCCTATCATGATTATAATATACACATTAGTATACTCGACCGCTTGCACTTTTTGATAATTGTAACACCCATATAAATATTACTTAAATCAAGCAAATGGTTAATGAAGTATTAACGTGTTGGACGTTTTGATAAATGCTTGAACTTTGGTACTTTTTAGCCCCGTCAGTTAACCTGTTATTGCACTCGTTATACAAAACATGTTATTTTAAGTAACTTATCATTAATTATAACACCTTTCACTATTTAATCTTTAAAGGTCTAATGATACTGTTTAAGAAACCCATTAAGACATTCTTAAAGTTGCGTTCTCACGGAATGGACGTTTTGACAATTATTTTTATTTTTTGTCTTGTAATGAGCTATTTTATGCGAAAATGCATGACAACCATTGATATAAGACTGCTGACAAAAATCAGATCGCAGATTTTCAAATTTAAGTTAAAAAAATCGATGTTTTATGCATTTTTCTTAAACCGTAAGTAACGATTTTATTCATAAATCATAAATTTTCGAACGGAAATATAAAATCTACGATCTGATCTTTTGTCAGCAGTCTTATATCACTAGTTTGCAGATATCTACGCAAGAACTGGCTCATTCCAAGAAAAAAAGGTTGTCAAAACGGTAAATCTTTGAGAGTGCAGGTTTAAGGCAAAAGAACCCAAATTAGTTCCTTTTATCTTAATGTTTACTTATTAATTTATTTAATAAATCTGAATCAGATCCATTGCATGAGGTATCCGTGCAAGAAATTCAGAAGGAAAGTTAAGTAAAGGCTCTGATGGTAAAAATATGATACTAAAGACCACATTTTACGTCAGAGTCTATTATAAATATAAACAATAAAAATAAAATAAATAAAGATAAAATATTAACCCGACTAACAGAACCTAGCCTAAGTGTTGATGCTTGAGGAACCAAATACTAATTTTTGCCCACGTTTATAAGTAAGATAGCAAATGGTATTATTTTGATTTTAGGTAAATATCTTTTTTTAAATTCAATAGATATCATATTTAACTAATTTCTTAATCAAATACGAATTTTAGCGATGAAAAATAAATGACGCTTTGTATTAAGTGAAATTTGCTGATGTTTATTTAGCTTCTGCTATTTCAAAAGACCTGCTCGCTGACTTTGATATTTATAAAAGGGCAAGCCAACCTGTTCCTTAATTATTTACCAGATGAACTATTTCAACGCACTTTTTGTCAGATCTATGGCTTGGTAAATATTTAATGTGTAGTTTTACTGTTTTTGTTATAGTCAACACTGGTCAAGCTGACCATTAACCGTAAAACGTAGTTAAATATTATGTGTGTGTCATTTTTATCGCATATGTCCGAAGTAAATTGATACAGCCGTGGTATCGTAGTGGTGTAAAAATATGTTTTAATTATAATGATAATGGTATTCAAAACTTTGAAACCAATATATATATATATATTATGAAACATTAAGTAATGATTAAAAGTTGTTGGTGTACGTAGACGCATGACGATGGATTTTGAGTATGTATATACTAACAACATTTAACTTTTAGTGGTCTACATTATAGTGTGTAAACTATTCAAAAAAATTGCGCCAGTCATTGGTTTTATCTACCGGTTCACATGATTGAAATCAATAACGGCTGACTGCTAATTTTCTGAAATAAATGCATTGGTAAATTTCTGATTGGATAAAAATAATTTTCATCACTTTAAGTGCGTTTTATTTTTTGGTTTTCTTGACAAATGTTGGCAATAAGTGCGGTTCTCATTTGAAATTTAGTGCTTACGATTACCTATTTATTTTCTAGCACACACATGTTCCTGTTAACATTTTTTTTCACTGTTAAATTTCATTTGATATAATTCCCCTACTATCATACTGTATGCCATATTGCTATTATATCAAATATTTTGTTTTTTTATAGTATAGATCTTCTGATTTTGTCTCAGCTGAAATTGTTTCATTTTTTTTATATTGTACACTAATCTTAAATGACAATTTTGGCAGTTAGCGGTGTGTAAGTAATGCTTTAGTTCAAATTGTTTCCCTATTCACGTCTTTGCCAGGTTGTGTAACGAAAGCTGTTAAACTTTTGAAAGTTTTTTCAAATTACAGTTACAGTTCTATAGAAAATTGCCGTGGGAGTATTGCTTTACCAGGTTAGAAATCAAATTAAAAATTAAACTAGAATCCTTCTGTTGTGCGATCTGCAATGTTGCCGGATCTTAAAAGGTTCAAGGTGTAAGAATAAGGTCAGAGTAAAGTCCTAGCAGGTGCGTAGCTGCCTATGCAAGAGTACGCGGCTGAATCCACATGATTCCGACCAAAAAATCAGCCAAAGTTGCAGTGTGCGTACATGACTACATGATCCTAAAACTGTCCATTTCCCAATACTAAATAAAGCACCCCAGAACGCTCAGAATGCATCAGATTGCACAATGGTTTTTCAAAAACCTCCGAGGGAGCATGCCCCAGACCCCATTAGCACAATTATGAATCTACATGAATAGAGGGCTAGCTACGCACCTGCCTAAGGTCATATAGCAACCATACGTTTTGGAAAGATGATAACTTTGTACATGTTTGTAATACGTGTGCAAAACCAAAACTATTGAAAAGGACAATAAATATCCCAAACAGATAGTTATCGATATTTTTAACGAGGTAGTTATTTAATCACCTTTTGTCTTCCTTATATTCAAAATGTATATAATGGCAGTATGCAGACAAACACATTTGAAATAGCTACATATAAAGTGCAAAGTATGAAAGAGAACAATATCTTTAAAGTGACTATCTAATTCATAATTAATACGTACACATGTATAACCAACATATATTTTGAGTGATAACTATATACTTAAATAACAATGCAGTAATGGAACATTTTAATTTCTGAAACAAGATTGTAATCGTGTATTAAATAGTTGAAAACGAAAACAATATTAAATGATTGGTGAGTGCTAAAAGATTTACTTTGATCTGCTATCGTTGCATAAGGTAAAATACCGTGTTTTCTGCCACTTTCTTTCAAATTAAACTCGGTATCCTTCATAAGAACAATTGTTTTCGACATGAATTCATCATTTTTGATTCATTAAAACAAATTAATTGGTGAAAATCTTGTTTGGAACTAAGAGTGCATCTTTAATAAGATTGTAATAAACTTAAGCTCTGTTGTCTCGACCAAACTCATTAAAACAACAAACAACTTGATATTAAAATCTTACGATTGGTTCTCTCTATAGAAATTCACACAGAATAGATAACCCCGTTTGTTGCGATTTTGATCCGTGTTTCTTTGATATGCCAATAATGATAATGCTTTTTTTGTATGGTTATTCAAATGGTTTGGATCAGATGTTGCTTGATTATCAACTTGCATAAATTGCTAACAGCTGCAGCCTGTACTGAAATGCGAAACGTTAAGACTTATGATATAACGATTTATAAAAAATGCACCACACATCGTTTGTGCTTCTACAGATATATCAATGTACCTTTAGCGCTAGATACACGGAGGTCTGCGTGTGAGATAATAGCTTCGTCTTATGATCAGAAAAGGCCTAAATCGGCCGATGCTTGACGTCGTTTTACATATTTACTATTGGTGTCAATGAATAATTTGAATTGAATAGATATTACTGGTATAATTAAAAGATGTTATTTGAATGATATATCGATGTTTCTTAAAATAGTTCAAGCTGATTTATTTACAAACGATTGTGAAAAAGGTTTTACAATAATATGACAATCACACTTGTCGGCGCGGTGCTAAACTAAAAAAAACAACTTAGTTACAACTTGATCATCGTTACTGGCTATTTAATGCGTATGCTGTTATGACTTATAATTCTTTAAGTATCAACTTGAATTCCCACGCATTTTAGTTATTAATAACTCTGATCAACGTTCATTTACTATTTTTATTGTAAGGAAAATATCTTGTTGTTTTTAGTTGTTTTTCTAGTTTGTTTTAAGTGTTTGTTAAGAAATAGCGGTGATGACTATTCACTTTTACGTACTTGGTATATACACTTAACTATCATGCGAGTATAATATTGTAATGGTATACTGACTACTAGCGACATTTAGTGACGGGATATTAATTATCGCTCTCTTTCCAAAGTGTCTACAAAATACATTGTTCAGATGTCAAATAGAAAATACCTTCATTATAAATCACTCATGCTGAGTTTTGTTCGTTGGTAAAATATTATTAACAATAATATACAATAATGTTTTTGAATGTTCTTTATTAGAAAAAATGGCATGTAGTCCAATATGTAAGTGAACTCATTATAAGGTTTTGGGGATAAACTGCATTATACCGTGTCAGTACTTTCTCTTAAAACTGCAGAAAAAAAACTGATATCGTCGATCGAATCAAATGCTTTGAAAAACTCATGTGATTAGAAAGGGCCACACAGCTTTTCAGATAAGACACCCCAAATGGGTAGATCCATTTGTTATATCCCTCAAATGGGTAGATTTCGACTATGCTTTTAGAAATATCCATTTGATTATTCCGCTTTGAATGGTGATGCATTTCTGCATTTTTAAATATCTATTTATTTCTCTATTCATAAGTATCTATAAAATTCATTAAAAGTCTTAACGGTTGTTGCCATTCCAAATTGCCATTTCTTTGCTTTAACTATATTTTGTATAAATATTTTGACTGCTTAACTTTATTTTTGAATTCCTACATAAACGCTAACATTATACTGTACATGGAATCTCCTCTGCTGTTATTTATTTAGTGATCATTTTCCTGCTATTTGATAATACATCTTGTTACGAACATTATCAGATGATGCATGTAAGTTTCTAGTTGAAGGAAGAAAAACAGAAATACCCCATTCATATGTCTTCATGATTATGTTCTGTTGACCTTCAAAGAACCGTTTTCAGGTTTTTTTTGTTTGTGTGGTGTTGTTTTATTATGGCTGTAAGCGTATTTACATGTTTGGCATTTTATAACACATGATATGAACTAAATTGTGAGAGGTTTTAAATAATAATATCCACCATTAAATATGTAAATAACTTAGGCATTCGTAACACATCAAAAATAATGTAACATGAATGGCTATACTGATTGTGATACTGATATTTATGCCTTCTTGGTTCACACCTACGGTTTTATCGGTATTTTGTTTGTAGGTTAGCTAATATGCGTGGACTGGTTTTAAATAATAATGTCATTTCTTTGTCATTCATTTATTTTCAGCTCGTCTTTCATACCAAGACGAACAAGGATGGCGGTTCAAGCCGATCTATTACAACCGAGAAGAATTGCAGTTGAACTATACCCGATATAAATCACACAACACATCCTTGAATATTTCATTTCATGCGCTTAACAGGTAAGATAGTCAGATAAAAGTTATTTTACAATTAACTTTTTGTCACTCAAATTACGAAAACACGACTTAAATTACGAACAACGTTTCATCAAGTTAACAACACTCACACAATTATGTCAGACTAATTTGTCATTTTACCACCGAAAATGTCATTATGTAACTCATTATCCTACCCTATTCTTTTCCATTCTACATTTTTCGTTGGCAAAAGTACATTATCATAAAAATACCTCAAGGCTGAATATAACAATCAAAAATGTGAGTTACAGAGTAAAACAAAAAATGTACGTCTATCCTGATTGGCACATTCTGCACAAATCTGTTCTATTAAATGTCGAATATATTTTTTAGGGACTTCTTCCTGAACCTACATGCGATTCAGCCATCCAGCATAGAATACACCGTAAATGAGAATCATACGAAATCCTCTTCATATAAATCATCAATACTTGTTGGACAAGTCACAGGTAGGTGAAGACGATACAAGATTTTCTTTCACTGTGGAAAATTATCATCGTTTTGCCATTAGGTGGTTTTATGTGATGAGTTAGGAACGAGTCCATAGAGAATGTTGTAGGATTGGGATAAAGAACTAGTCTGTTTTCCGATCAACTATGCATGCATTTTAAAATAAAACAAAAACATATAAAAAGTTTTCAGTATTTTCAAAAATCGTCATTCATTTTAGCGTTAAAATCATAGAAGTTGAGGAGTCGAATAACCTTTAAACGTGTATTTAAAGTTACAGCCTTATTCGAAATCAATACATACATATGTATAACAAGCATCATTTTCGAGTGATAATCCTTTAACTACTGCATTTAGTGCATTTACGAAAACTATTAATTACTGACAACAAGATTGTAACCGTGTATTTAATAGCTGAAAACGCAAAATTATTAAATGATTGGTGAACGCTAAAAGATTTACTGTGATCTACTATCGTTTAGTAAGGTAGAAATACCGTGTTTTCCACATCTGTTTTTTTAATTTTAACTCGGTATCTTTCATAAGAACCATTGTTTTCGATATTTATTCATCTTTATAGTTTATTTAAACAAATGTTTTAATGTGGAAAATCTTATGTAGGAGTAAGAGTGCATCTTTTAACAATTCAAAAAAATCTAGCCACATTGCAAAACTGATAAAAAATACTCTGAAATTGACTTTTAGACGAAGAAATCCGCATCTTCTCTTTGTTACAATAATGAAATGTTTCCTTACTACAATCCATATGAAAAATAAATACCTCTATCAAACGATTCAGCGAAACAATGCATGAATGATGACTTCCAATTGATTTACCAGAAAGTTCACCTTTGCGAGTAGCTAATGGTGTTTTGACCCTACCTATATAGTTTATGTAATCTTCGATCTAAACAATTTGCCCTCGTTCTAGACAAAAACCTAACATGTGATCCCATCAAATGATAAAAAGCTTCCATTTTGGCAAAACACGCTGACACTCACAGTTTTATTAATGATGATTTGTCAGTTGTTTAACTAGGGAACAGATAAGATACAGATAAGTGACGATTCGTAACAAATAATCTGTTATTGATGGGAACAGATGAAAGAGAGATTTTGTTGAGCGTCCATCGTGTGTTTAGGTTGTATTTTATAAATCGTTTGGGAAGGCTACATATTCCGTTTAAAAATTCCAATCACGTGTATTGAAGAGCTTCTAGTATATTATACATGAGTAATGCAGTTGTGTAATATTTTGCCGATTATGTCTTTAAATTTTTCGATTTCGTCCGTTTCTTTCCCGATTATGTCCGTAGATTGTTCGATTATGTCCGTAGATTTTCCGATTTGTAAATTAATTTACCTGTTCGGTTCGTAAATTTATCACTTATTCCAATATATTTCCAAATAATATATTCCGTCTCAATTTAATCAGTTTTAAACATTTTCCCGATTACTACTGCTATCGATCAAATTTTAAATGTCTTAATTTCGTGATGTATCCTTCCCGAATTCGTCGGCAGATTTTAACATTTCATATTGCATACTGTAATGCTTAACGATTGTAATTCTCATTCATGTCATAACACATGGTTCGGAATTACAATTGAATAAGCGAGATCCACAATTACAACTTAATAAGGCGATAAACTAAACCCATAACCTTCAAACAGCTTAAGTTTGATTTATCTACTAAACTATAAACAACGACTGGAAAACTACAACCACCATTCATTCTACTACATTTACTGATACAACAAATGTTGCTACTTTGACAAACCAGCACACGCCACGCCGTTCGTTTCGCGATTTGCCACGGTTACCACAACTGGTCAAGGTCGAATTATGTCTAGGTCGTGTATAAGGGGAGCTGATGTAATGCCGGTTTTGTTTGGGATTGGCGTATTTTCTTCGAATTTAATAACCAGACCTTGTTGAAACAGTATTGCAAATTAGCCATACATTCGTGGTTTGATCTGAAGAAACTATTTTTGAGACCTGTTTTTATTACGTTATCACAGGTGCAAATCTGTAAAGTTTATCTATTAGCAACAATTAGCCATGCTTCTGCTCTCCAATAGTGCGCTTGTGTGTGTTATTATCTTTACACATTCTGAGAATGATTTGCTGATTGTATGCCATCCGAACGATCATCAGTTTGTGAATTTTGTTAAATTCATTCGTCTGGAAATGACGATTCAAGATAGAATATCTTCATTAATAAATTATATATTCTGATATGTTTTCTTAGTAAGAACAGATGTATGTAATACCTCGTATTTTTACAAGCACTTCCCGTTTTTTTTATTGCTTATCTAATCATATACGAGCTAATCATTTTGCTGTTAATGAAGAGTTTTTTTGCAAGGTAAAGCAAAAATTAGCCTGATTCATTGTCAATATTATCACAAATAATATCTTTCATTAGATATTTTAGACAAAACAAATATGGAAAAAGCATTAAGCTCTTCAAACATTGCGAAGGCCAACTACATATTTTGCATTCCAAACTTGTAAAAGCACATTTTAAAGACTGTTTCCCACCGAAATATATTTGGCTTTCCGGGCGATTCAGTCGCAATAAGAGTTCTTTTATTGCTGTCAATTTTAAAATGACCGTCACAAAATCAACCATGACCGGCGATTGATCCGTACTCCCCGATGTGCCTTCAAAATCTTGACCACAAGAGACCTTCACTTTAAAAACCTCTATAGCTTTTGGTGATATTCATAGTTATATTCCAACAATAGGTAAACATAAAACTAACCTTTTAGATGGCTGTTATATATTGAGCGTATGGCAGGTCGGAGAAGTTGACCATTGGGTAGTACAATTAAAAACATTTTTGCTTGTTAAGGCCAGCCAAGGTGGTCACTAGTTCAGGAAGTAGTTGCTGTCATTAAATTATTCTTAATATTTAATAATAAAGAAAAAAAAAACTATCATCTCTTTTTATGATAATCATTATATTTTTGCAGGCCTTCGGGACAGTCTCGTTACATGCACCGTCCAGAATGGAATTTTGCAGGGTATTATTTCATCAAAAGGGCAGGAAACATTTTACATCCTTCCCACATCTTGGGTTTTCAAAAGCCCAGCAATCTTTTTGTCTGTAATATACTCAGATCATGATTTTAAAAGGTAATACACACTTTTAAGACATTCATCGGTTTCTATGTAATCCTTATTGATTAATATTGATATCAATATTGAGTTAAGAATCCAACATCTCAACAGTCTCATTCGTAAAGTCCGAAAGCGGCAACCCCATTTCAATTGAAAAATGACTGCATTGATCTGTTGATAAGTACTCCATGCATCGTATGTGTTAGTGCACCTTTCAAACTAAATTGGTATTTAAGTTTAAGTGTATCCTGGTTTGAAAGAAATGGAAAAGAATAGTTCATAAACAATCAATGAAAACTAATCAATTAATGAGAAATTAAATAAAGTGGATGTGGAAATACTAGATGGCTATTATGAATTACAGGAATCTCTTATGGATACAACGTTCAATGTTTGTTTCGAGACAGAAAGTAGTAATATTGTTTATTTTGAAACAAGTTGCTTAATTGATGTTCCAATAACGAGGTCTAAATTATCAAAAATCAGTCCTCTTTTTAGGGGCGGCAACAGTTTTGATACAGTATGGAAAGCGCATTTATTTAACGGTATATTGTGGTACGGTTGTTTCTAGTTATATAATTAACATTGTTTTCTTTATTTTTCAAGAGATTCTTCATTACATCAGTTCATCAAAACCCCTCCTAAGTCATTTATATCATTACAGGTAGGTACAAAAAATCCTTTAACTGTTTATTTTTACAAGCGTTTAAGTAATTTAATATTAGATAGAAATTATCGTTTTAAAGAATTTATTATCATAATCTAATGCTATCAAACATACGGTTCAAATAAATCATCTTATCATGAAACGCACTGTATAATGTTTTTGTTATCGCCGAAATCATACAATAAAAAACGAATCGCTCAACCTGTCGACTAAAAATAACTTGCAAAAATATCATTAAACACGTACTATCCAGTATGTTACATAACTCATAACCTTCTTTTAATTTTTCACTTGGTTTAAGCACTGCCATGAAGGTCGAAAACCTAACTTCTCACGAGGAATGGGTATGCCACGGGAAAGAAGGTCAATCGCAGAAGAAACAAGTAGTAAAAATACAGTAGGTAGTTTTCAGAAACGCGTCTGTACAATCAAATTTACCACTGACCCGTTCGTTTGGAGGCATGTCATGGACAAACATGGACAGGTATTTCTGAACTATTTATCTATGTGACATATAGATAGTTTTATAGAATGTGGTTTAACGCTATGATGTTCCAACGGAAAATTGTATATCGTCTTGCATTTAAAATACAATGGGCACTTCTTTATCTTACAAGTTCGATCTGAAATCTTATAAAAAAAGACAAAATTGTTTGAGAAGTAACCCATGCAATATCTCTCCCATCTGGATCAAAATAAGTCTGGGTAATTATTTTGTGTCATATTTGTTTTTAGAATAAGATACGAGCGGTTAATGAAATCCATTACATGATAAGAGACCACATGAAAGTGCTGAACGACGTTTTTGAAGGAACAAAGTTTACTGTCAATCATGGGAAGGCTGATGAGTTTACAATTAATGGCTTCCAGTTTGAAGTTGGTGAAATTGTGGTATGTACTAAAAGTTAACGCTTTCGCAAATAACAATATTATTTTTATTAATTGAAACAATGAATACATAAAATACAAATTTATGTTCAAACTCAGTTCGTCATAAGAGAAATATGAAAAAATATAAATAATGTATCCTACGTACAATAATGACCATTTTGGATGCATGGTCACTCCATATTATTTTGGTATAATATGAAAGGATACTTTCAAACAATTATCCAGATAAAAGAAAACAATGAAAACAAGTTTGTTGGCCTTGGAAAGTTGCAAAATTGGCCATATCACGTCCATTTTATTTGAAGAACAATACAAACTTCGTTTATTAGAGATTTATATGGCATTTATATAACATATACGTCATCAGCAGTTAATAACAGAAGAGCCCTTCAAATGATACCAGGATAATACGAGGTCATCAGATATCAACTTATAACATGATTGTCAATGGTTCGATGAAACAATAAGACCACTTGTACAAAAGATTCCTTAACATTATTCTGAATGTGGACAAAATAATAACATATTTTGTTTCATCTAATAAGCTACTGGAAACGGATGTTAACCACAAATTGGATTTGTTTTGCTGCCAGCTATTTATCTATTAATTCACACAAAGAAATCTCACTGCAATTTGAACATTTTTGAAGTACTCAACTTTTGTTCTAAAAGTTAAAAATGAAAACAAAGAATAATCAATGCAAGGAACAAAATGGAATGACCCTGAAATGTTAATGAAATTTATAATTGAACATACAAGCATCCTAAATATTTATATGAAAAACTACAGAAACAAGCACAGTGCCCGATAGTTTAATTTATGGACGAGTTGGTTGACTTGTCCAAGTTTTGTCATAGAAATTTCGGATGTGAATAGAAACTTAAAGTAATGTTGTTGTTCTGTTTTAATTCGCTGCGTCCTTTAGAATAACACTGTAAGATTAGCAATTATGGGGCATAATGAATATGGAAAATTAAACATGGAATCTTACAATTCAATTTCTCAATAAACACAACATAATTCCGTCAAGATATTACAGTTTAACTCCCATTGAAGAATACGAAAGCTCGAAACAACTATCACAGACTTATTAAAGTTGTTGTATTTAACTTGATATTGCATATTGTTAACCTTTGTCTCGTTTAAGATTTGGAATGAACGTCACTGTACAGATGACATAAATTTGTGCACAGATAAATTGACACATATTGAGCTTCTGGATTTGTTCCATGTTATACAATATGGTATGTATTGCTTTAACAGTTTGGTTACTCTATGTAAGTGTCTGGAGCTTCAGGATTTGTTCCATGTTATACAATATGGTATGCACTGCTTTAACAGCTTGGTTACTCTATCTAAGTGTCTGGAGCTTCTGGATTTGTTCCATGTTATACAATATGGTATGTACTGCTTTAACAATTTGGTTACTCTATGTAAGTGTCAGGAGCTACTGGATTTGTTCCATGTTATACAATATGGTATGTACTGCTTTAACAGTTTGGTTATTCTATGTAAGTGTCTGGAGCTTCTGGATTTGTTCCATTTTATACAATATGGTATGTACTGCTTTACCAGTTTGGTTACTCTTTGTAAGTGTCTGGAGCTTCTGGATTTGTTCCATTTTATACAATATGGTATGTACTGCTTTACCAGTTTGGTTACTCTTTGTAATTGTCTGGAGCTTCTGGATTTGTTCCATTTTATACAATATGGTATGTACTGCTTCAACAGTTTGGTTACTCTATGTAAGTGTCTGGAGCTTCTGGATTTGTTCCATTTTATACAATATGGTATGTACTGCTTTACCAGTTTGGTTACTCTTTGTAAGTGTCTGGAGCTTCTGGATTTGTTCCATTTTATACAATATGGTATGTACTGCTTCAACAGTTTGGTTACTCTATGTAAGCGTCTGGAGCTTCTGGATTTGTTCCATTTTATACAATATGGTATGTACTGCTTTAACGGTTTGGTTACTCTTTGTAAGTGTCTGGAGATTCTGGATTTGTTCCTTGTTATACAATATAGTATGCACCGCTTTAACAGTTTGGTTACTCTATGTAAGTGTCTGGAGCTTCTGGATTTGTTCCATTTTATACAATATGGTATGCACCGCTTTAACAGTTTGGTTACTCTATGTAAGTGTCTGGAGCTTTCTGGATTTGTTCCATGTTATACAATATGGTATGTACTGCTTTAACAGTTTGGTTACTCTATGTAAGTGTCTGGAGCTTCTGGATTTGTTCAATGTTATACAATATGGTATGCACCGCTTTAACAGTTTGGTTACTCTATCTAAGTGTCTGGAGCTTCTGGTTTTGTTCCTTTTTATACAATATGGTATGCACTGCTTTAACAGCTTGGTTACTCTATCTAAGTGTCTGGAGCTTCTGGATTTGTTCCATGTTATACAATATGGTATGCACTGCTTTAACAGCTTGGTTACTCTATGTAAGTGTCTGGAGCTTCTGGATTTGTTCTTTGTTATACAATATGGTATGTACTGCTTTAACAGCTTGGTTACTCTATGTAAGTGTCTAGAGCTTCTGGATTTGTTCTTTGTTATACAATATGATATGTACTGCTTTAACAGCTTGGTTACTCTATGTAAGTGTCTAGAGCTTCTGGTTTTGTTCCTTGTTATACAATATGGTATGTACTGCTTTAACAGCTTGGTTACTCTATGTAAGTGTCTAGAGCTTTTGGATATGTTTTTGTTATACAATATGGTATGTACTGCTTTAACAGCTTGGTTACTCTATCTAAGTGTCTAGAGCTTTTGGATATGTTTTTTGTTATACAATATGGTATGTACTGCTTTAACAGTTTGGTTACTCTTACCATGATCTTAATGCAATTTTTAATTTAGAAATAAAAGGAACGATAATATACTGATAACAAGATGTTTTAAAGAGGAACACAATACCACCTACAACTGTCTCTTTCAGACCATAACTTTAATGATTACGACTACGAGTATCCAGATTACAACTATACCGACGGCGATTACAACACAAATACAGATCACAATTTCACTGATTACAAAGACAGCGACTATCCGGCGACGTCAAATATCCAAAAGCAACACTACTGCCTTTCAGTATTATTCACGGCTCGTTCGATCACCCATGGCCTTACGCCGGTGCCCATTTATGGGCTAGCATACTCACCCAACGACGGTTTGTCTTTACCTTTTCGAAATGAATTT
Organism: Mya arenaria; assembly: GCF_026914265.1. NCBI lineage: Eukaryota > Metazoa > Mollusca > Bivalvia > Myida > Myidae > Mya > Mya arenaria. The sequence goes on along the minus strand of NC_069127.1, from coordinate 65,606,898 downwards.
TAATATACAGAGATGGCGTTCAATCACTCATGTACATACTATACACATACCTTGTCACAAGCATCTGTTTTTAGGCTGTAGGTCACAAGGCCTGCAGACTTTTATTTATTATTGCATTTTAAACACCGATCTGGACCGTTCCAAAATGTATTATTATGGAATACGTTTTACAATATGATACAATTATGATGCATGTCTAACTGTCAGTCGTTCTTATCAATACATTTCCATTTTTATGATATCGTCAGTTCACTATAATTCTTCTTTATTTCAGAAAATCCACACACAGGAATTTGTAGTCCCGTCAATGTTGCCTTTGTTAATCTGTATGTCAGTGAAAAGGTCCCTTACCAACCCAATACAATGACAAAACTGGTGTTTGCTCACGAAGTCGCCCACACATTTGGTGCTCCGGTAAATTTTCTTTAAGCATCTCTAAAAATTTACAGAATTGAAGATCCTTCTTCAAGCTTTTTGAACACCTGTTTTTCTATATATTTTCATAAACTAACATTTCATCATACATTCACTGTTAGAAGCCTTCCGCTGTAATGAATGCAAAAATGTAGAAATTATGCCACTTAATATCAATATGATATATCATGTGGACCTTCAGTAAAATGATATATTAGTGATGATATGGAATGATAGAATATTTGATAAATGCACATCGCTTATTTTTCCAGCATGATAATAATAAAACCGCATGCGGCGAATATTCGGTTCTAAAGGAGTCAGATGCAGGCTACTTTCTCATGCACGAAGTTGCGGTGACAGGAGACCTGAGAAACAATTTCAAGTTTTCCAATTGTAGTTTTGATAAAATCGAAACTGTTCTGGCTAGAGAAACTTCAACATCGTGTTTCAAAGGTATTACTGAGTTTGCTTGTCTTTACTATCCGGAAAATACGTGGTAATCTATGCTAGTTGAAGGTTGTACACAGCATGTCCACATAAGTACCAAGAATTAATGATCGTGCGACCTCCCTGATATTGTATTTGATTTGGATTGATTCTGATTCAAGCGTTTAAATGTATTTTATTAACTAAAATTACGTGTGAGTTTTTTATTGGCTTAGGTAAAAACTTTTACGCAATAGTTTATATTTTAACCCGTTTTGCATTTAAATCGATGTCAATGTAACCTATAATTAAAGAGTCTGTACACCAGATTGGCACCAATAACGAATCTCAGGACAATTATTTAATAGAATGTGTTACGCTTTGATATCATAATTGTAAAAAAAGTAACAAAAGTAAAAAAAAAATTGTGTCGGAGACCGGGGTTCGAACCTGTGTCGCCAAAAATTGCAGTCCAGCGTCGTATCCACTTAGCTACGACGGCTTACTCTAATTGGGTGACATAATTAAGGTATAGACCTAACTCGGTAATATCACGTGATAACAAAGCCTAGCCACTTACGCGTAATGAATGAATTTTATTAGGTAGACATACCCGGTAAAAAAATTAATGAAAAAATACGAAATAACTGCTAAACTTAGTAAAATTGTAAACTGTGTGGTACTTCAGTTAGTAAGTTTCAATGCATTGTACACATGTATACCAAGTTAATGACAGTTTTCGACAATTTTCTTTTTCTTTTGCAAATTGATCATCTGGTGCACAGTTACTTTAACATTTATATATATATTGGTATGGCAATTAATTGATAAGTAAGAAATGCTTTCAGAACACAAAATATCAATATGCGGAAACGGAATTGTTGAGGAAGGGGAGCAGTGTGATTGTGGTTCCAGATGCCACCTTGACAACTGTTGTCATGGCAGGGGAACTAAACACGAATGTGCTCTTAAACAAGATGCACAGTGCAGGTTCACAGGAGACTAATTTATTTAATCTTACAGTTGAAGTAGCAAACAATAATGCCTAAAACAACAAGTTCAAAAAAACAATCATACTAGTTTTACAGAAACATCAAATATCCATATGCCTTTTATTTTAAGAATAACAGGTTCTTGCTGATTAATCTGTACAAATATGGATGGCTTAAATAGGTATTTTTATTACCCTTATACGCCCAAAACAACATCTATTTCTTTTGTTTTAGTCCAAGCCAAGGACCTTGCTGTAGTAGAGATACCTGTCAGTACTTTAGGGAATCTGAAAACATGGTTTGCGAGAATGCTGCCTCGTGTGTTGACACTCTGTACTGCGAATATCCTATTTTATCATTTGTTATTCTTTATCTATCGTGAAGTATATCGATTATTGAGATATTTGATCAGTTTTATAATTAGCTTTATAATTAATCAGAACATTTAGAATTGTAAGCGTACATTTACTAACACACGTTCAGGAAACAACATCCAGCCTATTAGAGCGTTTGAAAAATACCTGTTTAGAAAATATCTCTATTGAAAGAGATATACATATTTAAAAAATAGTAGACATAAAGACAACGCAAAGAACAAAATGTATTTCTAATGACTTGTAACATATCTGACATGACAAATATATCCCTTAACAATCTTACTGGTGAGAGTGCTACATGTCCAATGCCGTTTGACAACCAGATAAGTCCAGATAATACAACATGTAGAACAGACAACGCCAGAATAGGGGTGTGCAATCAAGGGGTACGTACTCTTAATTCTTTAAAAGACTTGTCATTGTAAGGTCAATTTTTTGCTTCTGGGTGTACGTAGTCTTAAATCGTTTAAGGACTTGTCCTTGTGAGGTAAATAGTGTGCACATATTTATAATTTGGTACATATATACGCAATCACAAACTTATTCTTAATTATCGTATGTTAATTCACGATAAAAATGACTATATTGTATACATGTGTATGTATGGTATAGTGAATTTTATTTTTCAGTGTAAACTACGATATAAAATTGAATACGTATATGATTTTTTTTTCAGAATTGTAATAGATCTGTGTGCGATTTGATTGGATGGCACGAATGCGAGTTGGCAAATGGTGCAACGAAACTGACTATAAAGGAAAAGGAAGAACTATGTTATGTCGGATGTCGTATGTATAATTACATAATAATACAACAAAAGTTACACATCATCATATCGCGCATTGCCTCGTCTTTAACTAAACAGTTCACTTTGACGCAGTAAATTCAATTAAGTACGTGTAATGTATGTAGACTATAGCTTTGATGAGATGTAATAACTAAAAGCTCAAGACGAAAGTTTATTAATTTGTAAAGCACTTCTATATCTTAAAATATGTTTTGTTGCTGACATTTTTAGAGAAGACGAAGTCATCGCAATGTATCAGCACAAATGACGCCAGTGCACGTGCGCAGTTCCCCGAACTAGACCATCTTTTGACAACGATTGCTGAGCGGGATGGATGGGAGGACACCAGCATCCGTGTACCCGTGGGTAAGAATGAATGGAGTTTGATTATCCGAATAAGGACTTATGACAATTCAAGTGACCGACCAAAAATGTCTGATTGAGCTATTGAATCATACTTTTAAATTAATATGCAGATTCCTTTTATCCGATTTGTTTTCAAAATGTAATAATGAAAACAAATGAAATATTAAATCTATATTGAAATGCTAAGGCTGTCATATTCGTTTATCGTTTAGTGTCTATAAGGTTTTAGTTTTGGGCTTGTTTCTGTACCTTTTCGCATACATATTGTGTCTTTAACACGGTAATTGGTTACTGTTTGGCTAGTAGCTTTTACAAGGTAGAACAGCTACTCCCTCTTGATATAATCGTGTAAAAGTGATGTCTTTATCCGTTCGTTGAGTTCTCGAAATCAATTTAACATATTATAGGTTTATTTTAGTTAATACTTTTAAATTATTGTTATCTAATTGATACTCGTTACGATGAGGCTTGCATTTTTAATTTTGCAATAATTGATAAATGTTTGGCCACGTCTGGGGTTATATAAATATAAACTAGTTTTAACCCATTGACATTTAGTTCAAGTGAATTCGTGTTTCACTGACCGTTCCGGGTCTGTAATCCCATCATTTATTGAAAAGAAAATATATAAAGGCATGTTTTGTCAGTTTGTGGTGTTTGTATGACCTCTCCCTTGATCAGCGTCGTTTGGCCCTTTTAGCCTCTAAACAGGAGTTATTCTTGAAAATGTATGACTACTGGGCTTGTCCCTGTAGTTTTAGTTGTTTCCTTGTCCTGTATAATATTATTCAATTGCAATATTGTATTGCGAACAATAAGTTTTGGTTACTGCATGTATCTCTGCAGTTTCAATGCACTATCACTTAAAAAAGGGATTAAAGCCATTGGCTTAATCTTACACATGCATTGTACGTTTTATATGTTATTTTGGTAATAAATGCGTCGTTATACATTAAATTGTAACAAATCATTACGATCAATACATGACACACTTATTAACTATCTTATGTGTAAAGGTACACCGTGTAACCGTATGACGGGATACTGCGACGTGTTCCAACGTTGTAGAGGAGTGGACCCCGACACACCTCTCAGCAAGTTGAAAAGGTGTTTCAAGCAAGGTGGAGATTGTATCTCTGTGTTACTTGACTTTTTATCGGTACGTACACATTATCCGATAACCACCGTAAGACCAACCTTTGTCAATTGCATTGTTATTGAATAAATATGTAAAATTTAAATCAATTACTTATGCTAAATACATTAATAAAATCACCACAGTCAATTAAAATCGAATTCTAGTATAAAATTAAGCCTATGATATTATCTATAGCATTTGATTCAAAAGAATGCGTCTGTATTTTGTTTTGAAACCATGTACATTCAATATGACATGTAATATGATTTGCCCATGTTTGAAGTGCAATTTGTTTCGTTTTTTGATTTCAGAGTAAAAGTGGTCTTATTATACTGGCCATTGTTGCTGGTGTCATATTGACATTTACTTGTTTGGTGAAATGTTTGTCTATTCACACCAAGAGCAGTAACCCACACTTAGAACTCAAACATCCACACAAATCTGTTCGAGAGTCGGCTATAGGTGTAAGACATTCTGTCGTCCGCATGGGCGGCTCAGTCAGATATTCAGCATCTCATATGAGGAATTCAATGAGAAACTCGTTTAGAAATTCACGGAGACAAAGTCAGACACTTTCGAGAGAAAATAACAGAAATGTGAACGATGAGGATGTGCAGGAGTTAAAACAATTAAGACCAGAGTAGGAACTTTTTGTAAATCAAAGGCCGCAAAACACGTAATTATGTGTTTATGTGTTCTTTTCCAAGAACAGAAATTGTTAAAAAGAAATCCAAGGCTCTCATTTGTCATGACCAGGAATGTTGGCAATGACACAAATACTTATGCGTTTTAGCTTCGTTACACTAAATTTGTATGTACTAAACTATGACCTTTGTCAAAGTGGTAGTGTGACTTAACTTGCTTTCCATTTTTTTGTTTATCAAATACATATAATATTAAAATGAAAACTACAAAGAAAATAACTGTAATAAACACTAAGCCAAAACGAGAAACACAAAATATCATCGCACAAATACATGGCAAAATAATAGGCATGAGTATGACATTTTTAGAAATTTCAAACATTATGCATGTTTAACATGAATAAAACGTTTACAAACCATATACTCATTTTTTATAAACAATGATATGTGTTACTTATAGAATAAAACATGGTTGACCATGGCTTTTTGATGATAATTGCCCCAGTGGAAGGAATAATTGCCCCGAGGGCAATTATTTTCACGGGGGCAATTATCAACCAAAAGCCATGGTCAACCATGTATTATCCTGTATAAAACATATGTTTTGTCATTTGTCAATGATTTCAAATGGATTTAAAACATGATTTTGTGGAATAACGAAGGATATGTCATATAATTAGCATGTTGTCTGAAAGTCTTAAAACTGAGATGTAACAAAATGGTTTTAAATGGCATTAGCTGCAAACATAACGAGTGACTGGAAATCAAAATAGCAAACCATTTTGTACGTGTTTCAGAATAAGCCTGCAGTTCTTCAATTCTTCAAATATCTCCTGTTTTACATCGGCTGTTTTTGATGTTCATTTCAATAAGTGAGCACAGCTAGGGTCGATCAAGCCTAGGAGCAGTTTCATAAGAATCTGGGCTTAAATGACCCTAGCCATTTCGCTGGAATAATAAACATTTCTCAGCGATTAAACTAATACAAAACGTTTCAACAACACATTCCCTTGTCTCACTGCTTTATGACCTTTACCGAATGTAAACATCTGGTACGGTTTCGGGTAGTACTCGTTACTGAAACACGGAATGTGTCATTAATGGTAAAACTAATTTCACTATAATTGCCCGATAGTTTCATTTTAAACCTTTTAAAGCTTTTAATGTTTAAATGTTTGCCTACCAAGTATACGGCGGTCATTTTTATTTTCGTGAATATGACGTCAGTGTGCCCGTTTTTGTCATCGTCAGGCAAATATGCCATAATCGCCCTGACGTGCCGTGATAATCTCACGGGTGGAGACGATACTCATTATTGCGAGAACGAATTTCTATAGTAAGATGTTACTATTTATAGTAACATGTGTATTATATGTATTTAATTATATATGAAACTTTACTGAAACGTTAAGTCAAACTTAGAAATATCAGTAATAGGCTTCAAGAGTTTGCTTAAATAAAAATTAATATGCTACTGTTTTAATGAGTTAAAGCCACAACATATGAATGCAATTTTCTTGATTAATCGTGACAAATGTGCATGTACTGTTTGATGGTGACATATAACTGAAATGTAAAGCCAGTTGCCATCTTTGTCTACTTCGTCATCAGAAATACAGTTACTTAAATACAACCGCATTTATTGAAAATAAACATACATAGAAAATAAGAAGCAACTTTACAGTTATGAAAGCAACTCGAAAATGACTGCTTTTCCTTTGCCGAACATGATTTTTATTTTCAATTCTTATCCTATTATGTTAATTTTGAAATTTCCACGGCTGTTTTCTGTTTTATGTATATAATGCAATTGCACATACTTGTCCATTTTGTATGGTTTCAGAACAAACATAAATATATTTTTACATGTATCTGACAAACCTTAATTTATACAATGTGATTCAAGGCAAGAATATGCGTAATTGATATTTACTAAAGATATTTCGTATTGAAGGTTTTGTTTTTTTAAACATGAATGGCTTTTTGCAAACGATATGCTTTTTTCCAATCATACAATTGAGCAAAGTCTATATCAAATATGGTAAAAACTTTATATTTTTATTTTGTTTCTTTGCATATGATTTTTGAATGAAATGTTACTTTACATTTTTATACAATTATTTTGTAGTAAAAATAGAAACTATCCTGTGTTGTAAAGATATATTGCATTGGACAGCACAACGTTTGTAATGCAAAAGGCTATGTTTGTATATAATAATTCGTTATAATAATGCTGCAATTAATATGTTGATATTGTATTACCCATATGCACTTTGCAAAAAGAGAACAAAAAAGGCTGTGACCAAGAATCATCTAGAGCTTCGAAACCTAGAATAGTTGAATTTTTTTTGACAAAGACAAGTTCAAGGGCGTTTATATGTGAAAAGGTTTTCGAGCGATTTGCACTAAATTATCGTAGAATGTTCCTGAAAGTTTATGTATTTTCTAAGCATTAAATTGATTTGAGATGAACCGATTTATTTCTTTATATAAGAATATAAACAAATTATTCGAACAGCACGCAGAATGCTGCTTTAAAATGGTCACATTGTTTAATTTATCTTTATTTTATTGTTTACGCATCATATGTCTTCGAGATATACATATAGTAACAGCTAACGTCAAATGAACGCCAACGAAATGCTATTCATAACGTTATAACATGTCTTACATGTGATTAACACAATCAAATATTCATAATATAACCGTATTCGACTGGAATTTTACAGTTTTTGATTTAACCCGGCTAGCATCTCGTGAAATCCAAATGTACAAAATCTACTTGAGTCGAAAAAAACCTCCTTGATCCAAACTCAGTACTGATAACCCTATTACAATCGTCGGATGTTATGCGAGAGTACACAAACACACATAATACAGCTTACGTCAAGATCATGATATTTTAGGTATACCTATATAACCGCTTGTGTGATTTCTAATACAATGTCGTAAACTACTACCCAAACAATCGGTAAATATGTGAAGGAAAATATAAGTTTAAATAGTGCAATACAAATGAAAACGCAGCGACAAAAGTTTTCAACATAAATTATTGAATGTGTAATTTTACCAATTAGAGAAAATTCATCAAAACTTATTGGTGGAATTATTTTTATCTCGCCTGATAAAATTTCAAGCACTGCCTTTTATTACGAGGAGGAATCCACATAACCAGGTAAACTGAAAACATTATAACAACTATGAAAGAAATCATCCGCCGTCCTAAACAGCCACATATGTGAGTGAAAAAGATGATTCCAAAGATTCTTAGAGTCGAAAGAAGTTTTACTTGAAACTGTTTAATTCGAAACTGTGTAAATCGTGTTGTTAACACACACAGTCTAGACAAACATTTTACCTTCGTGATTATAAACATAACCAGAGTAGATATTGAAAATATGTTGCTAAATCCAAGTGAACAAAATGCGATGAACATCAAGTCTAGATTTCCAGCATTGGTCTGTTGGCACTGATCTTTGTAATGCACCAATTTAACCCAATCTGATCTTGCAATTTCTTCCACAAATGACTTATCGATAAGATCCTTATCAAAATAATATGCCATATGGTATTAGTCTGAATAGTTTCTATTGCCTGAATTCTGTCGTCGAGATTCAGGTTTCTTGGAACAGACACTTTAAGACCAGTAGCAATAATACCCTGGTGTAAAATACTACCATCATTGTCCTTGTAGAATAGTGATAGCACAATATCACTGAACATAGATGCAAGTTTTCGGTTAATGAACGCATCGTGTAATGCTAGATGTTGGCCTTTTATCTATCGTAGCCGGAAACATGCAAGCATATACTGCCTAAAGACCTCCAGAAAACAATGACAACTCCATAAGTATAACTGGACTTTCTTCGGAGCGTTTATGGGACATTCCTCGTCAATGTTGCTGTTAAATGCCTCTGTGTTTGCATAATTCGCATAAGTTTCAATCCCTTCAAGCAATTCATTCATAAGTCTATTTTCAGGAAAAGCGTTCATGATAACATTCATATCTTTTCGTCCGTTTCCAGTCTTGCATTGTAACCGACAAACTGGACAGTCAAATGCATGACATTTTTGTTCCCCGAAGCAGCGTTTCTTGATTATTGCTTCAATGCAAGTTTTACAAAAGGTATGTTGAAATGGCAACATTCTAGGGCTTTCAAAACGTTCTATGCAAATTTGACATGTTATAAGATCCTCATTTATTACGATTTTTATTTCTTCATTTGGGAAATCAGCTGTGGCCATTTTAGTTCCTGAAACAAAAAGGTATTAGTTTAAATATGTTATAGTTGTAGATATACATTTAACATTTTGAATTCCAACTGTCTTGTATTTATCTCATTAAAGAGGCATCTGGACCAAGGTTATCATCTTTGTTGGCGACGTTACTCGTTCTTGCATATTAATAACCATTACTGATCAACTATTTACTAGTGAGTGATCATATGTATATCAGCTTGCTGTTGCTGATTTCCTGTGAATTGAATAATTGTAAACATCTTACCACAATGGCCGTGCCTGGCCATTCCTTTAAGCAGTTCGTATTCAATATTTACCAACCTCGAATATCACATTTCAATCATTTTAGTTTAAAAGTAATTTATTTTATGAAGTGGTAAAAATGTGATGTTGATTTAAGCTATGTCCCTCTCGTTGACCTGATGTTTCCCGAAGGCATGGTTGTGCTACTGGGAGAGACCGAAGTTCTCCGAGAAAACCTATTTCTCCGATTTTGTGACTACAAACAAAGTTATATGCGCATAGGCCGGTAGTGCAATTGGTAAATGATTTCGAAATTATATCTACGGTCGTTGCGTTTTAATAATTTTGCAATATTTATGCATCCTCATTCAAAATATTATGAAACAAAGGAATATTGACTAAATCATAGTATTTCGCCCAGAGTTGATAACCAGCTAGGTTGCATTATTCTATACTAAGTTTAACTTGCATGTAAGGTTAGCAATTTTATCCAGTCTTCAATAAGCATGATAAGCTGTGCATGTCAATAATATTTCTTCACAGTTTACTATCAATCCTACCGGCACTATTCAATGCGGAATATTGAAACTTGAAATTTCACAGTTAGATTTAGGTGACCTTGTCATTTCCCTAACTTGAGAAACATGGAGCGTTTTGTACCTACAATTGATAACAATCTTAAAAGGGATATATCAATAGATTAATCAAGTTTGTCTTTATATCTTGATGTGTTTCTGTTCAGCGTTCGATTGCTGATTAATTTAAACTACGATACCTTCTACAAATACTGAATAAAACATAAATACGTTCCCTTCCTTGTAAATACGCCTTGAAAATCTAATAACAAGACACAATTTAGATTCTTTTCCTTACCGTAGAGCAGTCATGTATACCATGTATAGGATAAAAAAGTTTTATCGCTTGATCACGGCCTTTATTTACATCAATCATTAAATTTGCAGTTGATAACGAGGAGAAAATTTATCTGTAGTGCACCGCATAGCTATTTTAAATATTTATAAATCAGAACGAAAAGCTTGTGTTTACTAAATGTTGAAATGCAAAATCAACTTTAACAAAACATTATTATTATCATTAATATAGTTTAACGTAGATAAACAAAGTTGATTCAGCTTATGTGGACAACAGGTTAAATATATGCTATGGACATGCTTGGTTTTACATAATTTTGCTATCGATATTGTATTTATATTCGGCTATTGTACTACTAATGATGGCAAATAAAGGTTAGTGTTTTTGTTTAGCCTATCGTTAGTAGGACACTTAATATAGCCTCTTGACCTTTCATATACACATTTGCATTTGTATTCGTAAGCCATTGTATTTCATAAAATTTATCACAGGTCATGTTGGCCTATGTGTTTTATATTTCCTTGAATATACTTTTTCTTCATGTATCGCAAAACTGATCTTTCGATCAATTCTAAAATGAATCAAATACATTTTGATTTTGCTCCTCGTTCCTCGCTCCAATTGTTACTGTGCTAAAATCTGACCGAGTCCGAAGAGAGACTGATAGTTTAGAGCAAACTCCTTAAGATCATCGTTATTTCGATTCATTTGTTGGTAAGGCCTAAATAAAATATGTCTGTTTGGGGTAACCCGACCCTACCTATAAAAATGCGCCGACCCTAACTATTTTTTTCCGTTTCAGAGCAAAAAAAAATCGTTAGCGAATAGAGAGTTACGAAGGGCGGATAAATGCAGATTTTAATCAGAATTATTGTTTATATGATAAAACAAAGTCAGGCAATGACAGTAATGTAGGAAAGACTGCCATGTGCAAGAAAACACTCTGAACTTACGACAGATTTTGAAAAAAATAATAATAAAAAAACCCTACCTACTCTACCTAGAAATTTTGGGAAGGTTACCCGAAACAAACATTTTTTTTTGGCCTAACCAATATGACTATGTCTACAAAATATGTAGCCGAAATTAAAGTACACTTGCTAAGTGTGATGCTGATTTGCAAAAACCAAAAATGACGAACTATGTACTTCACGTTTGATTTGACGTGAACTTAGAAGATCTTATTGACTCAAAGTGCAGGAACTTGCCCGATTACGATGATATAACAAATATCGCTTTCTAGCAACCAAAACGATCGTCCTAAGAACACAAATAATGCACATTTCGTTTATGCAGCATAATGAAATGTTTTTGTGTGCTTAGAATGGATGATTCTTAAAATGGGACACAATGTTTCTAAAACAGTTTTTGCCTTATGGCGAATATTGAAAATGGAAATGCGTAACACATACATGTATTTCCTTTCAATGTCACTTGAATATAAATTGATGCAGAGCAACTAATACTAGGCCGTTAATTTTGTTTCGAACCTTTCCTTGCTCATAAACTTTGAAAGACAAGATTAAACCTTTTGCTCACTTTTAAATGACTGTATTATTGGCCAACTAAAACTACAGAATAGTCGAAACGCAACGAAAAGCACTGGCACCACTCTTAGAACCTCTGTTAACGAGAACAAAATCTCTATTTCTATAAAGTAATAATACACCGAGGAAACTGAACCGGCAACCGAGTTATTCGTTAAAAACATTATAATGGAATGAGGCACAATGGCATGACACTGTGAAAATAATCGGGAAGAAGTCGCGATGAAGAGAGAAGTGATGTTTTAATTAGTTGATATACTAAATAATCCTGTTCGATTACCACAAGTGTACGAAATAAGTTTTTGAGCAATCAAAGCAATACATACTGTCGGAATTTATCCTGCCCGCCAAATGTTTGTATTTTGACACTAACTGAAGGTACTTTATACCCTTATTGTCTAATTTGGATAAAAACTCCTCCAGCGTTGAAACATACAGATTGCTCTGTCTATAACGTATCTCTTACAAATGCTTGCTCCTTTAAGTATTTACCATCAACTGCATACGGTTTGTCAATCCATTAAATGGGTGTTTAAACATTACGTCATTTAGTCTGGTGAATGCGTGCTCTCCCCATTAAATGCGTTTGATTACATTGTAATTAAGAATACTGGATACATGTAAAGGCACGACATCACCAACTGAACTGTTCCGAAACAACCAACAGTGGCAAATATGAAGCTGAAATAAAAGTCAAATTTAAGTTGATTCATTCAATCGATTATTAATTAATGATTCATTTTTATTGTGTCCGTGCGTACATGCGGTATGAACGCTCGGCCGCGATTTTGTAAATCCATGCAGCGCGCTATCTATCGAGCGCGTTATCGATATTTTTAATTCGTGTTTTTCATATGCATGACCAAGGTTATTGAGCATCAAAGAAAACATGTTACCGAGCCTGCATTTAACAGTTCATGTGCGTTCATATATTTCGAAGTAAAGAACATCGTAGTTTTTTTAAAAAAAAACTCCGGCACCATGCCTGAACATAGTGCAACTAAACAGAGCCTTCGGTATGTTTTATTTTTTTAATGTAGTTTTTATTGTATCATGCCAGTAATATAGGTTATCTTTCAAAACAGCAAATAAGTGTTATAGCAAGTAAGTATAACTGAAATATACGTATATGTTAATTGCGATGAAAAAGTTAAGTGACTCATTGTTTCAAATTGCTCAGTAAGGGATACGGTAAACGATGTATTATAAAGCCTTCATCGAGGTATTGGAAATAATGTTGATTTGGATGCCTGGTGACCCCATATAATTTTGTAGTCATTCGAAATAGAAGAACTTGGAAGAAAAAAGAATGGCCAACAATACAAGTATCTTCCATCGCCGAGAGTGCAAGATAGGTTCATCCCGACCCGAGCGTAAGGTGTTTTGCGGAAAAGAGGTTTACCGAATTTCCGCAAAACATCCTGAGCGAGGGTTGGGATGAACCTATCTTACACGAGCGGCGATGGAAGATACTCATAAAAACTTCAAATCCTTCCACTTTTACTGCTGGAATCTGGACGTACAGATTGACGGATCACAAAGAACTACATACAACTCTATATGCCACCCAATTTTTTCGAGGGCATAAAATAAAATGAAATGAATTATACAATTTGCCACAATACATCTGATCTAGGAGTGTTGTAATAGTATTGTAGATGATACAAATAGGACATAATGTTTATTGATGCATTCTGATACTAATAAAATATGCGATACAATCTAAGTGAATCTGACAAACATAAGACTATTACTGACTCGCGTTATCAATCGTTTTTACTATTTTTTCCAAATTCACCATTTCAGACTAAAGTTTTGGCCCCTACAACCCTGTTGTCATGTCAAGAGCATATTCTAAGGGGTCTTTGTAAGCCATCCACCCCTATGACTGTACAATATAACATTTTATGGAAGAAAATTACGCATAAACTACACAAATAAGCACAGTTTCAAAATTAGCCAAATAGTTCGTAGTGGGAGGACCCGAAATCCCTTGTCATTTTAAAAACCAATATGAAAGAGGGCACATGCTAAAAAAACCTGTCGTGTGCCCCAATCCGCCCCCTTTCCGTACCGCTCAATTTGTGCAATTGAAGTAGAATTAATTACACCTAAATGCGCCATAATATATTAATAAATAGCCAAAATACCCCTCAAGAGCATCCCCTCTTACGTCTAATCCTGGAAACGCCCATAATGTTCTAATTTATCATATAATTAAAATGTGGTTTAAAACATTTTAATACGATGGTAATTAAACGATGTGTCGAATATAAAATAAACTTTCGAATATAAAATGAGGTAAAAAGTAATGAAAGAATCTCCTTGTATAACATGCTACAGAACTGTTATTCACCAGACAAAAGAAGATAAAACAAACAAGCATACGTATAAGTCAATATAAATAATTATTAAATATATTGCTCAGTTACATTTAACTTTCATATTTAAAAATAGCGCCAAAAATACAAAACGTGTTGAATCATCCATTTAAGTGATTAATACAGGGTTGTTCTAAAATTATTGTATAGAAAAACGTCTTTTCTCCATCGACAGAAGTTTATGTCTTTGAGAATAATAAAATGCTCATTTAAGTCTAATAAACAAATTTAGCAAAGTCTGTTTTAACCTTATATATATGTGTATGTAATTATTTGTCATTTCATTTTTTGCGAAGAAATAATTCATTTATCTATACGCTAATCAATTCATTAATTAAGTCAAGGATCATCTATATATCGTCAGAACATATTTCACATTGATTTCCAGGAGGTGAACGATCTTCTTTCCATCACACACGATTAAAAAAACCAGTCATTAACATTAAACAAGGGAAACCAGGTATACAGGCCTAGTAGCCTTATATCACTAAGATTCTTCTCACAGACACGCATATCAATAGAAAACAAACACTCAACGAGACACATCGTCACAAGCGAACAAGATCATAAAACAAAATGTCGCTAACGACAGGTGGATGCCTAAGCACACCCAACTCAACTCATCTATGAAATATTACAATCATCGTAATATAACAACGCTTCAATAAACTTATTGATCAACCCACACATACACTTGGTTTATTTTTAGAATTTCTGAAAATCACTAGCGGGAGGAGAAGGAAGTGTGCGATTAGGTTTTACATTCTTAAAAATGGCGTTTAACTAGATACTTTTGTTTAAAAAAATATGTGTTTTCACTGGGGTTTAACAAGAGGGGAATTAATTATGGCTTTCAAAATGGTTTCATAGTGATGATATTTGTTTGTAAGTACTTTTGATCATAATTATTATTATAGGGTTTATGATTCGTTAATCATAGTTTATGACCTTGGCATAGCCAAACGTTTAAATGAATGATTGAATATAGAAATGATTCGTTTTACTGATTTTACTTATTTTGTTAGGTAATAACATTTTTGATACTTAAGTAAAATGATAAAGACGTTAAAAAATACTGTATTTGTTTATATTTCTATATATTTAATTTAACAAGTGTTATAAAGCGAGTGGTTGTAAACTGATATCGAACATGTACATGTAAACGCGTGCATGAGTGTATTTGATATGCTGTTACTATGAAGTCAAAGTATCAGATATATTCGAAAATGAACTATGACGCTGTTCATTTAATTATATCAGTTCCTTCTAAGAGAACCTAACAATGTTGTGTTCGAGTAGTAACGATAGAGAAAGGTTATAGCCAGATGGTAGTCTCAGTTTAAACAGAAATGTGTTATTGATTGCAATCTCGTTGAAGAATGAGACTGTTTTGATTGTACCTCAATAAACCTGTATAATCATTAGGCCAAATAAAAAATAGGTATGTTTCAGATAACCCGACCGACCCTATTTTTCCCCGACGACCCTAACCCATTTTGCCTTGAAAAAATGTAATTTTGGTACGAAAAGCATGACTTGTGTTACGAAATGTATACGAAAAGTTGACAATATTAGAGTTGGATTTCTGATTGTTTTTACCGTAATTCATCTTAGAGTTCGGACACCTTAAAATAATTATTTTTTCGCTGTCCAAATTCATAGAAAATAACCATTTTTACATTTTATCTACATGTAAGTTAAACCTGCCTTTTTTCTTCATGTCTGCATTTTACCACTGATTATAAATTTATCCGTAGTTATCATTGGTTATAACGCCTATTAGTGTAAATCCTTCATCAAGTTAATTAAAATCCCATTCAACACCATTTTATACAAGCTTTGAAATGAATAAACACCTTCTACCGGCTTCAGATCAAACAGTCACATTGTGTGATTAATTGATGTGTCTGTGTTGAGTTTTCGATTGTAACTTAAGTATTGCATTTCTAACTTTAATTCATTACATTAAATAGTTACCTGTATCATTGAATGTGTTGACTTTTATTGTTCTATTGATGTTTCAATGGGTATTACTGTATGTACGATTATTGCTTCATAAAGTCTATATTAAAAGTGTGGTACAAGTTTCAAAGTATATTGTCGGATCGTTTAACAAACATGTCATGTCTGTGTTTTCTTAATCTCTTGATTGCCCTTGTTGTTTCTTTAATCCTCCATTAAATATATCACACTTCCTTTTCAACAGGCAATAAATCGTTTAGGATGGGTAGTAACTAATTAACTTGTCACAGTGATGTATACGGTTAGGTAATCTAGCCAGGCATTGCAAGGATAAAGATCAATAATCTTTGTCTGTGAGACTTAGTAACTGTAAAAGTTATTATCAGAACAGAACAGAAATTTTATTCGACTTAAGCATAAAAAATAAGTCACAACAATATGTATTGAAATAATGCATGGCATGTGACAATTATAACATAAGTTCTATTAATAAATCAATCATAAGTTTGATATAAATATTGTGAGAGTGTGTATAATAATAACAAGAATGTCATCGATATTAAGGTATAGTATGAAATGGTAATGATTTCGGTGTTATAAAAATCTATATGAATTTATATATATATATATAAATACTTCTCAACGTTGATTAATACAGCCGCAAGGTTTAAGCTGCGTGGTACATACAACTTTGTGGCTACTGTGTAAGGATATGAATATTACAAAAAAGACAACAAACAACACGCACACAAAAGGAACAAGAATAGGTACATCTCGTATGTCCTAAGGATCTACAGATTTATGTTTAAACACTACCGTTTATGATACCATCAAAATACCAAAGAAACATAGCAAAAATTTATACCATATTAAGGAATCACGTAATTTTAAGGACTTATCACAGTAGAGCGCTTAATGCCTTAAGGTAATTTGGTTGTTACTTTGGTTGTTACATTAAAACAATATATTTCATCAAACTCGTATGAGTGTAAAAATACTTTGGAATATATTGACGTCTAAGGTCAGCATATACTGGACATTTGAGGAGAAAATGAAATTCGTCCTCAATATCATTTGGATTGCAGAGTAAACATTTTCTTTCATTCCTACGAACCTTATTGTGTCGACCTATTTCTATATATAGTTTATGGGATGAAAGGCGTAATTTAGATAAAATACTTCTATACATTGTATTTTCAACAAGACTGAGATATGAAGATTGTTCAAAGTTTGTCTTATTTTCTTTAAACACATCTAGAGACGGAGACAAGTCTAACCCAGACCTCTAATTGCTGATATAAATATCTCTGAGTCTACTTTTTAGTACGGGGACAAATACGTCCATTTTTACCGACTTATTTTTATTTTTCGATGTCCTTTGGGTGTCAGAAAATTAGGTACGAAAAATAAATTATTTTTGAAAATAATAATGGGTGTCCAAATTTTTAGAGTGTCCGAACTCTAAGGTGAATTGCGTGTAGTTTGTACTTGTGTGGCAAGTATATTTCATTTCTTGAACTATATTTTCTTGTCAGATACAAATGTATCAGATACTGACTTTCGGATTGATATGTCAGACTAAAGTGTACAATTTTGGCAATAAAACCTGCATGTTACTTGTTCCTCAAACTGAACCCTCAGGTGCTCTTGACAGCTTTGAGGTTTCCTTGGCTGATGGCTTATATGGTAAAATTTGCTGTAAAACCGTTCCTGGAAAGTCTTAAATAAGAGCAGAGTGGTGTACCATAACTTAGTTGAAATTCAACCATCATTGTCAAAGTATTCAACCAGACAAATAAAGAATGTTTCCTTTGATCATGGAACATGTTTAAAAACTGCTGATAAACCTGAAAATTGATGACTTTTATTTCTGTGACAATCTGAATCAACAGTTACTGAAATCAATATATCAAAAAAAAATCCGACCTTCCTACGCTATTGTTTTGGCAGCATTAGCTGAAACGCACCTATTTTTTTATTTGGCCTAATAATAGAAATGCAATTTTTTATTTATTTCAATGTGTTTTGTATTTTTTATTTGAATCATCGATACTCATGTAAAAAACTACAGAAACAAGCTCAGTAGCACAATCTAACCTCTCTTAATTTATTTTTTCCACATATTTGTTTTATTTATTACAGAGTCTGTTTTTTATTCCAGATGGTTAAGGTCTTGGTCGTTATTTCAAAATTTCTAAATACCAACATGTCGGGGGAAAACTCTTTGCCTTCGGTTGACGCTAAACCGCAGCCTCCAAGAACCGGAGACGAATCGTTACAACAACAAACAGGTGATCAAAGTGTCCCAACTGCAACAACTCCTGGGCAAGAAATACAATCGTCGGCCACAACAAGTGCATTTAGATTGGATGTCCCACCTATACCAGACGACTGGCATTTTCAGCAATTTCTTTTAGAGCTTTCCGATGGACTGACGGACAATAACCTAGGGAAACTAAAATATCGATTTGCAGGTAAAATCAGAACTAATATATAATTGTAATGTTGTTTTTTTTTATTTTATTTTTTTATTCATGTTTGTGATAAAATTGTGTACGTTAACTCTCATCATGATGCATAAGATAAAATCAGCTGCATTTTAAAATGCAACAGCTTAAAACAATCGTCATTAGTGTTTACATTTTTAAAACATTTTCAAACCGATGGTCTTCACACTTTCAAGTTATCTAATTAAGATTTTTTGAAACATTTTAATTGAATTATATAAAACAGCACTTTAAATAAAAATGTTTCCTTTTAATATTATACAAACACTCAATTGACATTGATTTCATACTCTGTCAGTTATGTTATCCAAAAATACAATTAATAGTCAAAATTTCATTAGATTTTTTTTATTGAATAATAAACAATAAATAAAGAAAGACCTTTGTTCTATAGTATGTAAAAATGTATGTACCGTATATGTATCGTAACAGGTGAAGTCTCTATTTTGAACGATATTTGTAATAAATAAACAAGGTTTTATGTGTGAAATAGTATAACCACTGAGGAGTAGCACGTGGTTTCGAATGAACACAGGACGAACAGCATTGCTGGTAAAATCGTCGCTACGAAAGAGAATTAAGGTATTTACTCGTTGCTACTGACAATTCAGAATCTGCAGTTTAAACGTAGTGTACTCGCATTGCAAAATAATATACAAACGTGCTATGAAAGTCGATATATGGATTTAAATAAAGTACATACGTTTTCTAAATGTATATTTTAAGCTTAAATCGTACATGTATTTCAAAAATCATACTTGCATTGTGTAGAAGCTGAATAGTTGTATATAAAATGTTCAGGTTGGTTAAACAAAGCAATTTAAAGCATAAATTGGTCATTTCCAAGGCATTTCAACATTTGACGTCTATTTTAATTAATCAGATACTTGTTATGTGAATTTATCAAGAAGTTCGTATTACAAAGACAGACCGTTTAAAACGAATTATTTTCGTACATTTATTTCAGTCAAATGTGTTGGATATATTTGGCACTTAAAAAGCGTTTGAAAATTTTGATTGCCATTTCCCTAATAAAGGATAATTTGTGTTAAAAGCTTATAATTATCATGACATTGTTTACTGGTTGAACTGTGGGGTACTCTGTTTTGATCAAAGGGAATTAACTACAATTGGTTTTAGAATTAATTCTTACACTTTAATCACTCCTTAGTTCGCAATGAAATATATTTTTCCTGTTGTCGTGTCACTGTTAATACTACATTTTTCACCGAAAAGCATGAAAGAAATACAATCTTTAAAACCGAATTTCATTGATAACCTCCTTAAATAAAAGAAAATACACTATTTAAGTACCGAATGTGCACACACTCAGTTAAAAAAAACCCATTACATATCACAATTAAAAGGATTAAAAAGTTTTTATACGATTTATTTTCATAACAAGAACGAGAAAAAAGACAACAAATATATAGTGTCTGAGCTCTAGTTTATAACTCTGTTTGTTTTCGTTTGCTTATTGGTAGTTTCTCTTTTGAACTTTTGTCGTTAAACAACCGTTACAATATCATCACAGTAGATTTCGTTTTTGTATTTAAGGTTAGTCTCCATAATTGTTATTTCACGATTTCCACACGTACGTTAAAACGCTAAAACAGTCAAAACTACAATAACAAGCTGATAAATGAAGTTATGGCCTTCCATAAAGGCAAATCAGACACTTGGCGAGAAACAAAATGCAACTAGACAACAGAGACAAATGATATAACTGTTCTGAAAATCGTTATCATCAAGTAGTGGAGTAACTGCCTTAAAAATGTGAAAACAAATACACTGGTTTAAGTTAAAATAATGGGAAGGCTAAAACATGTCAAATTCTGGTTATTTTTAAAAAAAGAAAAAGAAAAAAAGAAGCAATCACCACTAAGCCAATATACATTGTTGGTTAAATAGAAAACAAAATTTTGTTCATTTTTTTCAATAAAATGCAAATTCATTTTGAGTTCAAATTAGATAAAACATTGAACCTTAAAAGACATACAATTTGAGTTTTTTTTTAGTTTTTGTTTGGTCCGTTTAACCCACTATTTGCACCGTGGAAGTTCTTCAATCAAGTTCAATTATATTTATAAACTGTATTATTTTACAGGAGCAGGGGGTTTGGGCAAGAAAGTTTTAGAAGAAATCAAATCGCCAAGAGATTTATTTACAATTCTGGGAGCCAGAGGATTTCTTACAAGAGATAATCAACTGCTTCTGCAAAAGGCACTTTTTGACATAGGACGAATGGATTTGATTGAAAAGGGAGTTCATTATGCAAATTCTAAAGGCGATATTCCGGTGTTTTATCCAGAAGCTTCAACCCCAGGTAGGTATAAAGTTATATTTCACGAGTGGTGTAACACACTTCATTTGTTTCCGCACTTTTAAAGATCAATGTTAGTTGTTATAAAGTAGATATGCTCAAGCCACGGTGAAAATGATCAAATTTATATATTTTTACACAAGCAATTTTCATCACCTCTTTCAACTTTTTTAACCAATAAGCATAACATAATTGCGATTAAACACTGCGGCAAACTCTTTTCGTTTTTCAATATATGCTTACTATTTGTATAAAATACTTCAATTGCATTTAATTGGAAAAAACACTAGTATTTATGCGCACGTAATGTCCTTTTTCAAATGCTGTCGTTCATGTTGTATCCCAGGACTGTTCGCGCTAGCTTTGATTTAGATAGCAGAACGGGAAAATACTCAAAACAGCGAAAAATATAAAAAATATACTACCTCAAAGCATATAATAATTTATACAGAGTCAAGAATAATGCATTTTGTTCGTGTGTATCTCTTTGCTTTCTTTTGTTGCGAGATTGATTTCCATTAGCGTATGGTCGCTTCGTCATTCTATAAGAGTGAGTTTTTGGCTGCAGTGATCGTCTCAGTTGTTTCTATTGCAAACTTATCTCATTTTGTTTGCACTACTTGTATGCATTTTAATTCAAAATTTAGACTCTTTATAAATATAGGAGATGTAGTGGTATTTACATTTTATGTATATTATTTGTAATTTAACATTTATTCTTCCCATGAAACTGACTGTCAGATATAAATAATATATTTGTAAATTTGACAGGGAAACGCAGCTGGTATTAAAATAAATATTAAGCAAACTGAACTGCTACCTTAAACATGTGACATTGTTAAATATACATATATGTAGTATAGATATCCCTGATCAGTATACCTCTTCCAGCAAACGGATACAGATTTGTCAAATGGCATGTAGAGGGAACAGACTATAAGGAGTATTCAAGGGATCAGATTCTGTCATTTCGGGCGAGGGTTGCTAACGCTCTGTTTATACCCCCGGAATACGTGTTGATTGCCGGTGTACAACCTTCATCTAGTTTACTCATTGCTTTGATGATACCCGAAAGCTACGTGGAACTCTTTCAAATGATGCTTGAAAGAGATGATGAATTTTTAGCTTTGCAACGTCTTGGTGTAGATGTAGTGGAAGTGGGTAGAAAATCGTACAATTTGAAAGGTACCGTTTTGGACCAATCATAACTAAGAAATGTGTGTAAATATCTCTCTATATAGGTTAAAAATACTAGACTACTGGTTGCCTTTTCCAGCGCTCAGATGTCTAAGTATTAATTCATTCCGATCGAACAATTTGGTACTTCAACCAAGTATTGTGTCATACTAGTAAAACTAGTAATGTACATGGTTTCTAATATAAAAGTTACATTTATGCTATTGTTTATTTAGGAATAGCTGATGCTGAGCTAGTAGAAACAGAACAACAAAGCAGACTGACGACGATTTATGAGCAATTGGAAGAGAAGGTTAAAAACTTAGAAAAAACTGAAGTTGAAGTGGTCACACTGAGTAGAAAGGTTGACAATTTACAGGAAGAACTAAAAGGAAATGAGAATAAGATAAAACTTCTTAATGTTGAAGTGAAGACTCTTCGGAAAGTCCTCAAACCTAATGCGAACAATCCAGTTGTAAGTGAAATCCTTGAAAAAGCCATGGACAACTTCAAATCTGTCCTCGATGAAGTTGAAAAAACTAATTATGACAAGACTCTAATCGTGAAACTCCTTGACACAAATACCGAGCTGGTATCAGTGGGAGGAGCACACTCATTAGCAATCAAAGAGAGGGGCTACAACCACGAAATTGCAAGATTAAACGCTATGATCACACCTCTACAGTACAAGTTAGCCAGATACCAGTACGCAACGGCCGGAGGGCCCCCAGAATTTGATCCCGCGACAGACAAGGCATTTTTGAATGTTCTTCAAACTATGATCTTTTCGGCTATTCCAGGTATGTTGTTGTTCTGTTATACTTTTAATTTAAACTCAAATTTTGAGACGTATTTACAAGATTTAATGACGTTTTGTTCATATTCTCTCAATTTCACGTTGAGATTATTCTCACCCTGTTTAACCCTATCATCGAAATTGGGTTATTGTAGGATCCTGACCTTAATGCATACATATATTATACCTATTGTTATTATACATGTATGTTTACCTGTTTTTACATGGGATTGTAAAGACTTGTAATATTTTGTACAGAAACATCTTGGTGCGATCATTTCGGTCATAAGTACATTTTCCTTTTCTTATTAGCTCAACCTATCACGAAGTGCTCAAGGGAGAGCTATTTTGATAAGGGACTTTTCGTCGTCAGTCCGTCGTCAATATTTTTCTTCAAACATTCTTTTCTCCTATACCACAGGGCCAATTAAGACCAAAGTTCACAAAAATGTTAAATGTATGGTCGTTTTCCAGATTAAAGTAAAATGTTAAATGACGAACTCTGGTAGCAATGGCAACCGAAAAGAAATGAAAATGCGGTTGGGAAAAGTCAGTTGAGTAATGTGGCAAAATCTCCCCTTGAAAATCTTCTAAAACCGTATACCCTATGTAGCATTATAATGTGGTTCATTATCAAAACTGTTCAGGTTATGGCCTTTGGGTTAGAGCTGGTCCGCCCCAGGGTTGCTAGTGTTTCTATTTAAGAAAAAAATCCCAACACTGAGATCATGTGACATTATAAATCTCGGCGAATATAGTGAACATAGCCGAGGTCCACCTTTTGGGGCTGATTAGCCTATCCTTGTGATGACATATGGTCCGAGGTGGTGTTTCATAATTCTAAAGGTTTATCAAACATTTATTATAGCATTCAATAGCTTAAAATCGTTTTTGATTTGCTGTTTTTAACGTAGCCCTATTCACTTAAAACAACGTTTCGCCGTTATGAAAACCGCAAAGCCGCACTAAGGAGTTTTATGTAATTTATGTATTTTGTTTGAATTTTTTGTGTACCTGGTAAGAAAGCTGGCTTTGCCCTGTGGGTCTCGGGTTTTCCATATACTTTTAAGTAAGGTCTTTGAATATCTTCATTGAAAACGAAAGGCAGATACCGTTGATATTTAGTATGAAGCTTCATTTGGTAAGTAACTACCTGCATCAATAACAACCAATGTCAGACTTAGTAAACAATGACTTCCCTATCAAACAATTTTTCGGTATCAACCAATGGAAAACATTTTTTCCTTAGCAACAAGCGACATCCTTAGCAACCAATGATTTCCTTTGCAACCAATGACTTCCTCAGCACCAATTTTCTATTCAACTTAATATCTGATGATATGTTAAGCAACCGCTTTTTTACCAAGTACATCCTTAGTAACCATTGACTTACTCATTGACCACTTACTTCCACTTACTGACAATGTTTTGACTTTCTTGGAAATATTATTGATTTCCCTTTACAAGGACCAACCTTCCTATCAACCATCAAATGGCAACCACTTTTTACCTAGGCAAGCAGCAACTTTTTTCAAGGCAACTTACCTAATCAGTTGAGCGATATAGGGCAATTTTGGCCATCTTGTTCATTATTTACTACTGATGGTGTTGAAATACAGGGAATACACATGTTCTTGTTAAACATATCACAGTAACTCGATTTGAACCAGTACAATTATTATGACCCAATGATTTCAAAATATATCAAAAGAATAGCGATTAATCAATTTATTTTCAACAAACATGCATATTTAAATGATAAAATGAAAATCATCAAGAAGTTGGTCAAATCAAAGTCAAAATTGTAGTTAAATTGTCAAAATAACTTACGCTTTGACATGTGTTTAAGACCTGTTTAAGACCTGAAACAATTGCATCAGCTTAGAGATATAAACTCAGCAGTAATAATTTCTTTTTCACATAGGTGTTGGATCCTTTAACCAGACATTAACACCTGTTGGGGAAGAAATACTGAAAAACATAAGCATGGGACTGAAACAACGGGACAGGAAAACTATTCTGAAAAACTACACATGGCATCCAAATGATCCAATAAAGGCAAGAATGGATGATGATTCATCATGGTTTCTTGCTGGTATATTTTACAAAGAATTGGAAAAGCATGGCAATGGAGAGATTATTGACTTCGGTAAATTGCATTTAATACATCTTACTTGGAACGTTTACATACAAAAATATAACTTGATATATTTGTTGCTTTTTAACGTTATTCATTATGTTTGTTGGAAAAAGTATGCTCACTCAACAGGGTTGTGTGTCAATGTTTTGAGCTGAAGTAAAATTAATTGATTTTAAAATGCCCGATGAACACAAGCAAAGTTTCGTCAAAATATTTTCTTTCCTTATCTCAGGTCAGTTTTATGCAAGTCTTCTGTCTGACATTGGGAGAGCTGATCTAAAGGAAAAGTTTGTACAGCAACACCCAGAACATAAACAAAAGAAGAACGTTCCTTACCCAGATCAAGCGGCCGCAGGTCAAACACCGACGGCAAGCCAACAACCTACTGAATTTAAACAAATGAAGCAACAAATCGCCGATATGCATACCTGGATGGAATCAGCCAGGCAAGGATTTCGAGGAGAATCTGAGTCGTGGAGTGTTCCAGCTTTCGATATTCCTCAATCCTTCAAAGGAAACGACAGAACAGGCGCCACTGAAGAAACTAAACCTAGAACACAGTCTGAAAAAGACAAAGCTTAAGTAGATAAATTAACAGAAACTAGTGTGGGTGATAATTTGCGGTAAATAGTTGAAGCCCGGAATTAAATACATTTTGGTTTACCTAAGCTGATCCCCTGATTCAAAATTATGTTAGCGTTTAAATAGAGACACGTTAGAAATAATATAACTGTTGATATGCTACGTTGCTCTTGATTATTTGGTTTGTTCCGTTTCAACTTCCATAGTTAATCCTTAAATAATAAAAGACAAATTACAACCAGGCGTAAATAGAAATGCGTATATTGTTAAACATATTTAAAGTATATATTTACATTCACCTAGTCCTCTGTATAGATACAACTTGACGTTCGTATTGTATAACACGCAAGGAGTTATGACGTCAATGGTTACTTCAGTACTGCGCTCGAATCGGATAAGCGCGACGTCTTTTTACCAATGATAAACGACGTTACACAAATCAGATATTCTTTTATACAAACGTATGTTGTCGGTTACACTTCTTTAAGAAGAAATACTCAACTACAGGAGATACTGCTAATTTGTAATCGCAATGATTTTTTTTTTGTTAATCTGAATATGGAATTTGCTCGCGTGCCCTTCTGCGTTCATACAGCATGAAACAAATGTGATCAATCCTTAAATAATTTGAAGTTTCGTCCATTTTTAAAGATGACTGTAATGTCTGACTTAAGTTTTTTTATATAGCCACGTACTGACTTTATATCAATTGTAAAGTTCATAAAAGCAACTGAAAAATAGTTACGAACATGATTATGATATACGCAACTGTGAATAATTGTGTTTAAGCTTGAAAGTATGTTTGTTTCCGAAGAGTGAATATATGTATGATACGTTATCACTTTTTACTTTATACAGATGTATACTTTCCTTTATATTGATACTGAATTGTAAACAAGTATTGTTCATAATTGTATGATGTTAACTGTATTTGTAGTAAGATACATTAAGATGCATGCATGTTACTCACTGTCATAACTGTCCAAGTACAATGTTTGTAAATAAGTGAAACATGAACATAATATTTCATGACCGGTTTGATAATTTTATTTTCATACAGAGTAGCCCACATAGATAATAATTTTAATTAATTGACGACTTACAAAAAACTAACTCTAAGTGTGGAATCCTATATGCATTATATTTATTTGTTTGTAATTTAGGTCAACGCTAACCTTCTTAGTAGGTTTAATGCCCGGGGGCTTACTTCTGTAGATTCCAAATCATGTCATTTTGCAACTGTATCATTTTGTTGATGTCGTTTCTTAAAGAACATCATCTCGACTCCGTTGGCAGTACTTCATTTTCACATGCCCCATTATCTTTTTGTCATATGTGACAATTAGTTTCCTTTTTCAATTTTGATCTTTACATCGATTTGATTTGAATGTATGTCCGTATTTCCACTTGAGAACATTATAAATAATTTGTACAACTATGTACATTTTGGATATCTGGTGACCCCGTTTCACTTGGTATCATTTTAAAGAGTTTGATTTGTAGAGGAGGACTATGGCAATGGCGCTTTTTTTACCTTAAAATATTGAAAAATCCGTCTTTTCACTTCCAATTTCAGCCGAAGTAAAGAACAAAAACACAAACTGCCATAACCTGATCTAAAGTGTTTTTGTTTAATTATTTACATATTGTTATTACGCAAACAATAACATTTAAAATAATAATATATAGGGTTACCAGCCATCTAAATTTAGCGTTATTGCTAAAGGCATATGGCTAATGGTCTACCTATTAGTTTATTATTTAATTATCAAGTTTCCTGAAGTTAATGCATACTTCCAAGATTCACCATTTACGTTTTTACTTTATTCGGGAATGTTGCGATAAGAGTGAGGTTGTGCACGCAAACTGGTTTAAAGCCCCAGTACATTTACATTTTACTGACCGTTCCAAGGCGGTACCTAACAATCCTTGATAAACACTCATAGTATACATATACTGTGTTGTTTGTGAAGTTTTGTGTTGTAGGTCCATGTTTCTTGTTTGTGATTGTTTTGTTGTTGTGTTCTTTGGCGTTTACCCAGTGCCATTAAACGGGGTTCATGTTTAAACTGTTGGCTACTGAGCTTGTTTCTGTAGTTTTTCACATTAATATTGATGAAATTACTAGCTTAAGTTCACATGGGATAACTTAATTAACACACGCATATGGGCTAAAATACGAATAAACCATGACCCGAATTAATTTCGATATTCTCAATTTTGTATTCAATTTGTTAAAAACAAACATAAAGGTTATTTAGACTTAGAGAGATGAATTGACATTTTAGATCTTATTATCTCATTTCGAAATGAATAAAGTTTTTTTAAACTTCTTGCTTGTGTTATTTATCTAAGGTCAGCTGAGAACAAGGCTATCTAGCTGTATGACAATGCATCATATGATTTTAAAATTACATATTTCTTTCTCTACCTAAAAAATAAAATAACCCCTCAAAATAATTGGGTTCCTTTTTGCCTGATAAAAATTGTGTCTCTCCTCTTTCTTTTTGCGCGATTGTGAAGACAGCTATAATTTTATATGTTCGCTTCCTGGATATAAACAAATACTGGTTCCCGCTATGAAAGACCATGCGTACGACAGCATTTTAGCAATCGAACATACATTCTCTTTAGCAAATGAAAGAAATATTTACCCTTTTCTTCATTTTCTTTCATCAATTGATACTGTTTTATGCAATTTGGCGGCAATATATATACTATTGATAAATTTTGAATTTATAGAAAGCCAATATCTCGTAGGTTTAATAATAAAAAGTGTTCAATAAAAGGACAATAAATATATGTCTTATGGTCGAACTAAGACATCCTACAAATTTCCAAGACGAACGTTCTGTCAAATTTGATAAAATAGGATGTTTGTATTGTTCTAGACAAAATGGAGGCTGGATATTCCCATCTGAATTGATGGGAAATGGATTTCAGGTAAGCTTTAAAAACAATAATTTAAACTTAAAAAACTACAAAAAACCCATATGTATTAAAGAGGATAATGACGTATCACGACTACGTCTCGGGCCATTATGAGTCAATCGGATCAATCATCACTCAACAGCACGGCCATGCAGTGTATTTACAGATAAAACGTTTGATATGTCTGCATCCAACACCAAAAAAATACTATTCTATTTCCACGGACAGAATCAGTCCATATAAAATCGAACCACAGGAAATTATACAAATACGTCAAATAAGTGCGGACACAAAATTACGATATTTAATACTAAGCTTACATAAATAGACTCACTACAAGATATAACTGACTCATGCAGGCTATCACATGCAAAAAAAGCTTGTATGAAGTTCTCTTTATTCCAAGTTTTATCTCATAATTGACATTTATTGTATTGATGATTTATGAAGCGCATGTTTTTATTTATGGACTTAAAATGATTATAATTTCATTATTGAAATATATCACTTGTTTTATTAAACTATTTTTTGTTTGATAAATGTAGGATGTTTTGCAATTAAGTGAACCTTACCTATTCAGAAACCACAACGTAAGGGTGACTGAAGCAGACTTTGCACAGTGGACTCGGTAGAGCTTTTGACCTTAAAAATATAAAAGCGTTTGGTAAAGATTGAAAAAACCAATGCTTATTTAAACAGTGACCAGCTTAATGTGCACCTTTCGCCGTCCATGGTATATCAAATAATGGGCGTATACATACAGACAAAAGATTTCTCACAAAATGATTCTTACGAAATAAAAGCTGTTAAACTGCGATAATTCGAGGACGCCGAGGCCTCGAGTAATCCGATGATTTCAGTTGTCTATTAAAGTCTGTTTTGAAATGCCTTTTTTTAAATTTGAAGCTATTGCTACACGTCTAGTAATATTATACTATATTATTATTCGTTTTCAAATATTAAACTTTATACTTCATTATCATAAAAAGCAAAATTACATTATTTATTTCTCTTGAACAGCCAATACAAGGTTCATTTACGTTTTGGCATATCGTATGTTAACTTAACATTGCCACCGTTTATTTTTTGTGTTGTTGAAATCGCTTATATGTTACAAGGCTTTAGTATAATAAATGTGAAAATAAAAGAAGGCAGGGAATGAATAGCACATATTTCTTACAAAAAGCACCTTTATTAACAAAAAACTTGTGAATATATCATGGCATTTCATTTTTTTAGTCAGATTTAATTTTCAATATAAGGGATAGTAATTGGCGCATATTGTCTGCTGTGCGTAACTGTTGACTCATACTATGGCCTGAAATGAATATATAACCCCATGATATAAGATTTTCCACAAACTTATATAAATACATCATTTGCGCCCAAACAAAACTAAAATTGCCGCGGCTTACTTCGAGCCGCCTTTTGTTTTTAACATAAAGTTATTAATTATGAGCATTCCCCTCAGGGCCTGTCCTAAGTAGTCAACCGTCCAAAATACAGAACAAATTACTCATTTAGCTAACACCAACGGCGATGGAAATAGTTCGGTATTAAATGTTTTCAATACAAAGATGGATTTCAAACAAAAGTACAAAAAGTATAAAAATAAGAACTATGTTGGCCATATGCACCTTGAAATTTATAGACATAGTGACATACCAATGCGCAAACACTGACCTCTGTGGTTCACTTATTCACTAATTTACTTTCATCTTTTTAATACGCTAATATCATCCAAATCATCCAATTACAGGAAATATATCCATGCGCCAGACGCAGTAAGTCTAACTTAAAACGTTTCGAACCGAATGCTGATGTACGTTGTTTTTTAACAGAATGATTTCAATACTTTGAAATATCGAAATCCTTTTAAACTATCTTTTATCATAGCGTCTTTAATTAGAAACATTAAAATACGATATGTTAATGACCTGACCCAAAATGACCCGGTTTATTCAAGATGGCGGACGAATCAACAAATGTCCGTGGAATATCCGAAGTCATGTGGGATTAAAGGCATCAAACTGGATTATAACAATGGATTGTTAGTGCAAAGAAGATGAATTAAGAATAATTAACTGAATAACATCATCACCTTGTGGTCATATAGGCTGAATTTAACGCAATATCATTAATGACTGAAACTTTTCTGGTGAACGGCCATGGTCACCCACTATTCAAAGTAAAATGGCAGTAAAACACGGAAATATGAACCTAGTGAAAATCCAGACAAGAATAACGTTGTTTTGCTTCGTGCCATTAAAATACAAGTTTGAGATCAGTACATGTTCATAATGGTTTCAAATGTAGATGTGAAAAATAATGATAATAGCTCAAAATGACTCACAGTTGTCATTTTTTTGCAAAACCCCCAAATCATTCTAGATTTGAACATGTCAAGTATTAGCCAAAAAGAATGTGCGTTAAGGGTACTTTTGTAACATTTTGATATCTACTTTGTTCCCAGAATTCCATGTTGACTGATTCATACCACTGTAAAATATTTTATTCGACTGTAACACTTCGATATGGAACACTACATAGTTAAATAAAACACAAAGGTTACACATAAATTATCTTTAGCAAATACCATTGTCTAATTTACACACAATAACACAATTATTCCGATCGGCTTCTGTCTACAAAGCATTGTCATTTTGGAACTATCTAGCAGGTGCGCGTCATCTTGACGCTCACTTATACTAAATCCTTTATGAATTGAGTACAATCCTTTATGAATTTAGTACTTAATATGCAACCTTTCTAATATATGCACAACGTAACGTCAAAGTATGGCGCGACGTGGTACGTAGCCGCCCACGTTAATGTGACGTCATTTTGTCGCCGTTTACATATCTGTAATAACAAGTTAATCATTGTCTGAAACGCTTTTAACATGGATGTCGGGAAATGCTTATAGTTGGTATGTTAGAATAAAAACATTTATCGAAATACTTAAAAAAACAAACCTTGACTGTTAAACGATAGAAGTTGAGATTAAAATATTTGTTAATAATAATTTGTATATTAATGATAATCGTATCATTAAAATGAAGACTTTTTATTTTCATTGATACTCGTGTGTCCTTATTTATGTGGTATCTTTCGGAATTGGTACCCAGCCAGTAGATTAGTCCAAGGGAGATAACCGAGAACCAGGACCTGTGAAGAGGGGGGGGGGGAGTGTGCGAATCCGAGGCATGAGGCCAGGAGCATGCTTGCTGGAGTTGATGGTAAAAAGCCACTTTCTTAGACAAATATACGGGTTATGCAGATACCTTAAGCAAAGGTAATTGTCCCAAATAACCTATGCTAATTTGTATTTTAAAGTAAGCTGAAAAACACCACATTTATATGAATAATTGTTGTATTGTTTGTCATGCATTGTATTACTTATTCTGTTTTAGAGAATTGTCGTTTACGTCTTTTACGTGATGAATAAAAGAGAGAAAAAATCAGACGCATATACTCAATTAATCCATTAGTCCCGACGCCTGTAAAACTTAGTGCTGGAAAATGTCATTCTTGGCTAGGAAAACAAGTAAGATATGGACATGAAGAGTCGCCAAAACAAAAGAACGTCAAAGAACTGAAGCGGCTTTTTATATGTACAAGTTAAGTATGTGATGCATTGTATGTATATAATAGATCGATAAAAACAAACCACAATACTGTAACGTGCAAGGCCAACAAGGCCAACATATCCCATCAGAGAAAAAGCATGCTCAACCCTGAAGGGGTCGACTGGTCTTATATCCAATCATAAGTGTTTCGAGACTTCTCATCTCTTTATGTATATTACACTGTTTTAAGGTGTCATTTATTTTCGACCAAAAGTGAGTAAGATACGGGCAATTAATAAAAAAGTGGTCATAGTCTTCGACTTGGTTGCAGTGATTACAAATAGGACTTGGTGAGATATTCCAGCAAAATAGGTTAAGATTTGTAGCCATGCTGATATGTAGTAGTTTAAATTTGAACTGTTCAACTTTATTTTCTGGTATCATCCACTGTAAAATAAAATACCATGATCGCCAATTGATTGGTTTGTTGAAAGCTTCTTGCCAGTATTTATGTATAAAGGGTTTTTTAAATACAGCGTTACAAAAACTATGATAAATGTCTTTATTGGTGAGATCGTCTAACTGCTTTTGACCTTATTTAAGATTTAAACACGTTTTAACCTTGTGTTTACAGATTGAGTCGATTAAATTACAATTTTCCACTCGTTTGTTTGGGATACTAGTAGTTTTTTATTATTGTGTTAACCTCTGAAATCCAGTTACATTTTACTTTTAAACTTTACACAATTATTCTCACGTCTATCTCACCAGATAATGAAATTATATCGTTTAGAAACATAAATACAGAGTCAATCCAGTGTTTGAATAGTAGGCATTTATTATTGAATTTAATATATTTATTTCCCCATAAAACTTGAGTTCGAATTAACTAAAAATCATTCTTAATATTGCTTGACCTTGAAATTGATTTAATTTCTAACCACGTGTTGATCAAGTCTCGGTAGAAAACAGAGTTTTAAATTTTGTCCAGATAGGGATTAAAGTGAGTCTAAATTCATATTGAAGACAAGATCATTTCGTCCGAAAATATCAAGAAAATATGATGCGATTATTTTCCAATTTGCATTTGATTTTGATTTTAAGAAATTTACCCATTGAAGTTTCATACTTTTAGAATAGTATTTAAAGTCAGGAACTTCCAGGCCACCTTCGAGTTAATTTCCTATTTAAGTTGAAAGCTTAATTTTATCTCTTTTGTCATTCCAAATGAAATTAAATATTAAAGAGTTAACTGTATTAATAACATGATTCGGAGTTAGAATATTTTGCACTAGATGTGTAAGTGTTGGCAGCATCAATGATTTTAAAACAGTGATTTTGCCAAAAAAGGTTAAGTTTCGTTTCTTCCAATTGATTATTAGCTTTTTACATTGTTCAATTTTTTTGCGCCCAGTTTAAATAAATGCATTTAGTTTTGTTATTTCCAAAATAAATATAGGATTTAATATATTTTGAGGTGAAATTGATATTTTACATTTCATCCATGCCATTGTTTTTTAAAGCTACATCAATGAAATTTGGACTATCTGTACAGTTTTGAAAACAAATATATATGTCGTCCTAAGATGACCTTGACTGGGACATTTTTGACCTACATCATATTTAGAGCTATAGCAATTTAGACAGTTTTGAAAACAATAATCAATGTAATGTTTTGATGACCTGTTAACATACATTTAATTTTGAAGCTTCAGCAATGAAATTTTGACCATGTTTTTGAAAAAAAAAATCAAAATCGTGTTCGGATAACGTTGATTGTCTCCTTTCGAGCTACTTCAATGAAAGTTGTACTGTATGACTTTTTGACCTACTTTCCTATTCTAAGGTACTGCAACGAAAATAAGACCATGAAATTTGGACCATGTGTACTGTTTTGAAAACATCTGTAAATGTTGTGCTTTGATGATCTTCATTGTGTCCTTTTGGCTTATTTGTTATGCTACTGGAATGAAGTTTAGACAATGATGCATTTCAGGAAAAAATATCAAAATTGACATTGTCAGGTGACCTTTTTATCAACTTTCTTTTTTTCAAAGCTACAGCAATGATACTTGTTTGTTTAGAAAATAAATATCAAGCGTAGATATTTGGTTTGAAGCATGACTAATTATCCTCAACTAAGAGTGTTCAAATTATGCCCCTAAGTTCAAGATTGGGTCCCGATGATCACTTGCAGCAGACCGAAAGATGGCACCGTCCATCAACCCTTTCAGTGCTTTGATTAATTGAAGCGATATGTATCATTATCATACTTAATTATGTTTCTTTAAACTTACATCAGTCCTTATAAACGTAGTGTATTTCTGTTTTACTTTTAAACAAAATATCAGAACTTTAATCATCACAGAGAGCTTATTATGCAAATAACCATGCCTTAATTGCGTGCGTGTATAGGTATTTCTCCCATCCCAGATAAGTAAATAAGTACGTTTCCGCAAATCAGCCAACGCTCGGGTTTGGGTGAACCTTTCTTGCAAACCGGACATGTGTTTTCGGTCATGTGACCAGT
This sequence comes from Mya arenaria, assembly GCF_026914265.1. Lineage (NCBI taxonomy): Eukaryota > Metazoa > Mollusca > Bivalvia > Myida > Myidae > Mya > Mya arenaria. The sequence goes on along the minus strand of NC_069127.1, from coordinate 65,571,952 downwards.
GCTGGAAAAACCTGTCTTACATCCCCATGTAAGATAAGTTACGCGCAACAACGCGCCACTTGTTATTTCTAATATTGTATGGTATTATGCCATTTCAATAAACCTCAATAAAATATATATGTATGCAAGACGTTTAATTAAAATTGAAAATAAATAATCGTTAAAACGTGATTTTTAGAGGAACTATTTGAGGTCAATAGTAATTTAAAAGTACTGCGCTTTAAGACGTCAGTAACAACCTCGCACGCGCTTTTTGGTGAAATGTACAAAAGCGCATTTTCTACGTTATTTTTGATTTTTTAGATATAAAAATAACAATCATGTTTTTCCGGTCCTGATAAAAAAAAATCCGACCCTCGGGAACGCTGCGCGGCCGGTAACTCGACAAGCCTCGTTACCGGCTTACGTGATTGAAAACATAAATGTGGATAAGATAATGATCACTTTAAACGTTTCAACATAACTTGAACACATGTTAAACGTTCTATGATTTACAATATGTTCCAGAACACTTGCTACACCCTCCGTTCGTCATTGAAATAAAGGTTACTCGCGCTTAGTGTTCGTTGAGTATAATTGGAAAACTTTGGGTAATAGGTGCAGTAACTATTTATAATATCCCCAAAAGAAGCGAGATTAAGTGATGTTGTAAAGCCACTACACAATCACATGCAATGTATGACATCCGAGAGCAACTATCGTCTTTTGCACATGTACAGGACAGTTTATAACAGAAAACCAGAGGTCACAGTGTCCGTGTGGATAACAACTATTACACTGACGGTGAGTAAACCGACGACCCTGTGCTAAACGTTGCCGATAAAACTGATTCCACCAACGCCAGGGGTGACATCATTATAGAACTGGTTATCTCGTCCATCAGCCCAGTTGAGAAAGCTTATCCTGCGATAGCCTGAATATTAAGGAATGTTGAGTTCAGATCACTACATATAGGGCTAATCTAAACTTTATTCAAGTAAACATTTTTTGAACAAAGACCTCCCCGCGTTCAGCGGAAAATTGCATACCAATGTCGCCCACTGAAGCGTTGTTAGCAATCGACAATCACAGATCGCATGATGAGATATTTGGTTAAGACAAACAATTATGATCCTATTAATATAATAAACTCCCTCACAGATTTTCAAATCCATGTCAAAACAAGACGTTTTTAAATCTCTTACTCGTCGAACGAAAACGCCGCCTACGCAAATTCATTTATATTATTTTCGAATGTAGAAATCCATATTTTCGAGCAGTCATCCATAACATGCACTCGGTAAATATAAATATAGTTCGATAATCAAGCACACAATTTTTGTTTTGATTTATGTTTCATATCAGTATAGCTTAGGTAAAATGAGTATTCTGATCACCCTCTATTAATTTTCTTTCCAACATTCACAATACCTCGTTGTGGCTCATTACTGTGCGAATAAATCAGTAATGGAAAATTGACTTCACATACTTCAATCAGCCCATAAGCGTTTATGTACTAATAATAACATTAATCACGCAATACATTCATCAAATGGATATCTAGTAGGCATATATAACCAAACATAAAATTAGCCTCGTTCATAACGACGAACTTTGGATATAATCGATATGTATACTATTGCATATTATAATTCTCTGGTACGACTATATACTTTGTGACACGTATAATTAATCAACTAAATGTTCTGTATTGCAATCGGATCATTGTTTGTGTTGATTATATTGTTATGTTTTTTGGCAATTTAAATGTTCGCAATTTGAATGATTTCTTCGCATTATTGAAATAAATGAATTACCTGCATAGTTGATATTTTTCTAGCTGTTTTGTGTGCTTGTAAGTGTATATTAGTTTGTTTTTCTATTTATTTGGTATTGATACATCCTATGAAACCGTGTTCGCTTAAGCTTCAACTTTAATTGGAAGCATTTTCTTTATTCCGTTGTTTCTCCATCGTAATATGATAATGACTACTCAGTGAGTTCAAATTTCAGCAATACGAATGCCATCCTTGTCAATTATCCAATCATATTTATATTTTATATAGTTTAAACGTATTTTATATGGTTTCTGCGTGTTTTCATCCAAAATAAATAACCCTTTACCCTCAAGCATAATTTATGTCCGATCACTTACGTTTATATTCAATCTAAAATCTGCAACGATAAATATTAAACATGTGCGATTAAATGCTCATGACGTTTTACTGGTTGAGTGGTTTACGCGCTACACTATAAATTGACCTTCGTAACAGAAAACAGGTTGATAAGATTTGTTTATTTCCTATATTCAATCGTGATGGAAACTTAAGTGACTTACTTAATGTACACCCCGCTATTCGAATGATCATCGATGTACAAGCTTGTATGATAGTGGTTGTCGGGAATGTAGAGTCCTCCTTCTTTTCTTTTATTTTTCTCATTCTTATCCACATTCTTCTTCATTCTTATTTGGTCGCTCAGTCCCCATAATCTCTGCTTGGTTATTGATGACTATGGTATAACTTAATGGTGGTTGGTGTATGTGTTTATCGGATTAGAGCCTTCTGGGACCATACCAGCTGCGAGGAATGTTCTAGTTATTAGAACAACTTCGTGTTGTTTGGCTGTTATCTTCGTAGCTTGTGGAGATATACATACAAATCCCAAATACAACCGAAAACCCTATTTGATAATTTCCCCGATTCAGAAAATATAATCAATATCTTTAGATCCAGCTTGCCGAGAATAAATTACAATGTTCAAAGTATTTCTTTACAAACGCGCCATTCTTTTTTCCGAACTTTCAGAGTTTGATATTATATGCTTCACTGATACATGGTTGATACATGGTTGATATATGGTCAATCATGAGTTGTTACATTTTGAAAGACAAGGTTACAGTCCTGGTGGATGTTTAGCTTTTGTGCGTGACAATAGACCTGTTTAAATAAGGGCACGATTTAAAACCGAATGGTTTTGAAAGTCTTTTGCTTGTAGTACGTGCAAAGAACCGTTAAATATTGATTGCTACATTTTATATCACCAAATTCAACCCCTCTTGTTCGCTTTTCTTTTGTAAACTTAATCGATATTTAATCTCATTATGACGAAACACGCTTCTCGTTCCAAAGTAGAAACATTGTACCAAGATACGGTAAAATGATATCAGAGTCAACTAATTGACCATTCCAACTCACTTATCGACCTCTTTCTCGTCTCAAATCCACAATTAATTAACATTTTAGATGTCGGTAAAATTATTTTAGGACTAGAATATGCGCTTTTATTGTCCCATTTCCGTTGCTTTCAGTGATCTAAACCATGCTCTTCAACTTTTAAAACAAAGATACGGAATATTATAACTGGTACTACCGTTAAAAGACCCGTATTGACACATTTATGAATCATTTACGTCCGTTTGACGTATGTAACGCAGCAATACCGAATAGAATATAAACGGTTCGGAAATCTGATAAAAAAAGGATGCAGAACTCTTAGATGGTATTCGAGGGTCTCAAGCATTTTGGGCTATTATTACAACACGTATAAAACTATGTAAACAATCATATGACTCTACATTCATTATGTTTAAGCTACATAGGAGCTCAACTTGATCATGAGTTGCGGAATTGAACATTATCTTGGTACAAATGAACTCCATGAGTAAACGGCGTGTCGTGAACAACACCTATGTTAATAGGTCAAAGGCCAACGTCACCCTTGAGGGCCATTGATCAAAATTCCTTGTATTTTGGCTTGTCCAAGCTGGTACCTGGTCATGCTTTGGAGGATTTTGAAATATTTTTATGCAGGTGTTCACCATGAACAACAGACGTGTCGCGTACACAACACATACTTATAAGTTTAAGGTGAAAGCCATACTTGAACTAGAATCGTTCATAGAGAACTGTTTAATAATTGTGATAGAGGCGGGTTCGTCATTGTTGGCCCCTTGCTGCCTTGCTGACGAGCATCAAGTAATATATATATATATATATATATATATATATGATCGTTTGTTTGTAAGTATTTTTCTTGTATATTATAGTACTTGTATATTAACTCACTGAAAGAAAATCATTAACCGAGCTCTAAATGAGTGACCTTTGCATTTATTTTGTTATACAGTATCAAATGATCCATAAGATATAATAGCCATTTTTAAGAATTAAAAACAAAATGGCATAAACGCTGATTAATTGATGTTTTAATAGATATGGACTAAGACGCTGCCTCTACGGGCTTGAAGTATTATTGCTGGAAACTTTATAGATTTTTTTTTTACTTTAAGACTAGGCGGAACGTACCGAAAGTGTAGGGGAAACGTTTGTCATATGTTAAAGGGACTCGCTCTCTTTTTGAGACCAAAATTTAATTTTAGCCTCTATGGGCTTGAAGTATTATTGCCGGAAATTTTATAGTAAACGTTTACTAAATGACTAAGTGAAACGTAACAAGTCTCAAATGGAAACTTTTGTCACATGTCAAAGGGACTCGCTCTGTTTCTTAGAACAAAAAAGTTTTCCCGATAATGCATCTAAAACACTTATATCATAATTATTTATTCTATGATATCATAATTGCAGAAAAATACAATTAAAACTAAAAAAGTATCATTGTCTTTGTTGAGTGCAATCAAATGGCAGTTATTAAAAAAGAGTAAACCAACGCCTCCAACACTAGGCTACCTAGATGGCTTATACAAACGTAATAAATATTTTGACCTATTAACAATACATTGATAACCTCACGTGATCATGTCAGTTAACCAATCATGAAACACAAAGCCGTTATAATGAGTCCATTAGCGTTATCAATGCATATAACAATGTGGTATTCAAATGACGATATTTGAGCAGCTTTTGGAATCTTAGTTTAATCTCTTCTTATGATTTGCCGCACTTCATTTCGACATCCAAAAATTGCATTGAACCACAACATGAACAAGTTCCTTTTATGCAACCTGGAATTATTTCACCTCTTTTAAATAACAAGAAGCTCTGCTGCAGTTTTCAATTTATTTAATATATACACACACATGTACAATAATAGGGTATACATCAAAAAGAGCTACGTTGCATTTGATAAAGTACAGAAATGCACGAGAAGATTAGATAACAAACAGCAAACGAAATAAAAACGCACCACATAACAATAATGATTGCACAAAAAAATATAAAAGCAACAGCAATTGCTTTTTAATAGAATTGAAAGAACAAAAATCCATTTAAATATGAAAATAATTCATGGCTAATCATGTACTCAATTACTTATATGTATGAAATATACGGATCAGTAACGCTAAAATGAATAAACTTTTGCTTAAATGAAGATGCTTCATGACATTTTGTAAATATATAATATGAGTGGAATGGAAGGAGGGGCTATAAAATGGTTTCAAATGCTACTTTAATTACCGGAAAAGACTTCATTTTCCCGTATCATATTCCGATTTATATGCAAGGGTGGAGGCTGGGGCTCGTACTATATTGTGTGTAAGGAGGGTATGCCGTGTGTGACAGGGTAGGGGGTATTTGTGAAGCCGGAGTGGGAGGCGCGAGCGGTATTAATTGATCTAAAATGATACTTTTATTACCGGAAAACACTTTGAATTTTCCCCATCATATTTAGAATTGTAGAAAACGAGGGTATGGAGGAGGGAAGAGGGGCACATACTATATTGTGTGCGTGGAGTGTGTGCCGTGAGTGAGGGGATGAGGGAGGGATCGGGAAGCGGTGGTGTCAGACGGACCACATAATGGTCTCAAATTTTACTTTTATAGCTGCAAAACACTGTAATGCTCTCTGCAATATACAATATCGTGTGTTAGGCAGGCATAGTATCATACTATTTTTGTCGGAGGAGGGTATCCCATGTGTGAAAGGGTAGGGGAGGGATTTGGAAAGCCGGAGGGAGAGAGGGGATCGCTATATAAAGTTCACAAAGCTACTCTTATAACCGAAATCATGAAACAATAATTTGTGCAAGTGGTGTAGGGGACATGGGGGCTCATTCTTTATTTTGTTTGATGAGGTATGCAGTGTGTTTTGTAGCGAGGAAGAAGCTGGGAAAGCCGAAGGTGTAGGCGGGAGTGGTATTAAATGGTCAAAAGTGCTTCTTAAATTTTCAGAAAACACTTTATTTTTTCATAAACAGTATTATGTGCGAGGGGGTGGTGAACTCTGGTGTTCATACTATATTGTGTATTAGGAGAGTATGCCGTGTGTGATAGGGTAAGGGAGGTGATGAACAGCGGAAGCGGGAGTATGGGAACGGCTATATAATGGTCTCAAATATTCTTACAAAACAGTTGACGGATTACGTATTCTTCGTGCAATGTTCGCACGAGGAAATCCCGAAACATGGCATACAATAATGAATTAGCCTAAACTTCCTTATCAAATCAATTAAACGCTGCATGCATTATTTCTACTGTATTCGCTTGTGACATTCTCAAACCTGATAAAGGCTTATGAAATCAATCGTACACATGTATAGTTTATAAATGTTAACAGAGCGTTCGAAATATTATTCAGTTTATAAATTACCATATTGGCATCGCCTCAATTTTATAAGCATGTCACACATTATTAAATCCTTGCATTGACATAGTAACGAGGCAATTGTCTGATAATTTATGAGGGTAGCTAGTTTTTTATGGTGTATAATAATTTAGCATTTTGTTCAGAAACTATAAAATTATCAAGTTAACTAGCTCCAAAGGTTGGAACTTTCTAGCAATGATTTAACCAAATTGAATGACGAGTTGGTGTATTCCACCTATAACAGATGGAATAAGAACTACAATGTTATTGTAAAGCATGTCTACTTTTACATCATTGAAGCACAAATCAATTATGTTTGCCCGTGCTATTTGCGAAATGTTACTTTTGTACAGGTTCACGTCTTATAAAAATGCAATAGTGTTAACAGACTATTGCTGTTGCTATGGTTATTAATAAGAGTACTGATATTTAACACGAAAAAAAAGAATCTTATCATAACCATTTTTAGACATGTTTAAAAAATAAAGAAATACTTCCTGTAATTAGCAAGTTTAAAAAATGTTTTTTTTTTTTATATTAACCTTTTTTCTTTTTAAAAATAGAAATAATTATTATTTGAAATTTTCTGTCACAACAATATTCGCATTGAGTTTTATTTGCAAAAACAATTTTTCCAAAGTCGTCAGAAATAGAATATAACTGGTTTTACCGCAAGTAACTAGAAATGTCAAAAAGAAGATACCTTACCCCCGAAAGGTATTAGTAGTAGTTTTCTGTCACAGTCCATAACATCGCGCTCAAATGAGGTTTTATTTTTGATAAAAACAACAACATATGATCAGGAATTAAACATGACAATGCATTAAAATGAAAATATGTTGTTTTTTTGCTTCAATCTATATTTTAACCCTTGAATTGTTAACTAGTTTCAGTAGTTCGATAAGTTTTAAAATTTAATGAACAAAAGGTCATATTGGTATAATGCGAAAGCAAAATTTCATCCTTATCGAGAAATGAAATATTTTTGTACGGTTTCACGTGCAAACTTGGGTCCGCTAATTGAATTGGCAAGGCATTTTGGCTTCCTGACAGTTCTATAATATTACTGTCTTATCGGATTTTGTTACTCTTTTTAGATTATTCATGTTCTTTAAACATAGAATGAAAAAATGTTAAACCTGGCCTTGTCTTGAAAGATTTATTTTGTTTTTGTTATCAGACACTACTTTATTTTAAAGCTTGATATAAATCATGCAAATAAACATGGTTCACGTATCTTAAATTTAAAGTATACTATAAGGCAAAAGAATAACAGTCCTCGGTTATATTAATTTCTAAAGCGTGAATTTGTTAAATACCAAAAAATGTTACAATACGGACATTTGAAGTAATTGCGTTTTAATGGTGAAGTAAAGTAAAGCGTTTGAAAACGAATATAAAAAACACAATAATTACCAAAATAATGCTATGCCCCTATTATGAATTGGCGTTTTGGTTATTCATTTTCAAAAACAATGTTCTATATTGCTTTCTGATGTATGGTTTATTAAGATTATACAGTCATTTACTAATTTTGCACTATAGAAAGTGAATGATAGTTCATTGATTGTGCTATAACCGGATTATACCGACGCTTAAGTCAGATTTTAATTGAACCCTAAATGAGAAATTAATCTTTATCTTTAATGAAAACTGAAAAGAGCTGATAACGACATCTGTGTTTAGTATTTCAAACTTACAATCAATAAGTTTTAAGCATATTTATTTATTTTAATATATAACGTTTACTTTTCAAACCAATTGATTTTATTTATTTGAGTTTTCCTTTTACATACTGATGAACCAGAATTCGCTTAAATAATATTGAATGAAACTACCCCTTGGGAAATTGAAATAACAAGAGGAAACATTTATTGAATATAAAATGTTACCGAGTGTATTTTATACATGTAAAAACCATTCTGGTCTGAACAGGGTAATTCTTTTTGAACATGCAGTATACAATTGTATTGACATTGGGGAAAAGATAAAGACAGGGGAGATCTTATTCTTATATACTCCTACATAAGGAGTACTTTTCTCAAATTTTATCATCCAACAAGCGATCTATTTAACGTTGATATAGTCTACTAATAGCCGGTAAGTGGAACTTTTATTTTCGAAACTACTTGAATATCATCTATACATGTTTATTTTTTAATAATATGATTATAAAAATAAGCATTTAGCGCATGATTTTTGCTCATTTAATATTAAACATTTTTACAATATATCTATCACGTTTGTATTATATTTGTATGCTCTTGTGTTTTTGTAGCGGCTGGGGGACTTTTATTTATTGAACTTTGAACTGAGGTTAATTGCCAATAAATATTAATGCTTTTAAATTTGGTTTAGTAATTATTTTTTTTACTTTTTTTTAATTTAAGAGGAAATAAAAATTTCTGATTGGAAAATACCTTACTTTCAAATTCCTCACGAAGGTAATTTTATGATTGTGAATTGCACATACTCCAGGCAGATAAGTATGTCAAACTTCTAGTTACCTTCCAACATTCCAAAACTCATAAATATTTTAGGAAAATGATTTAGCAATTGATACACACTTTCAGATAACAATCAAGCAACATTTCCTTTACAATTATAATTATGAAAAAACGATTGTTTCCAGAAAGCCAGTCTGGACACATTTTTGGCAGCAAAATAGTACTTCTTTACATGTTAATCTTAAAAACATAACTGTTATAATGTTTAATTGTTAATAATTGTGATCCGTAATTGTGTACATTTAGACGGAGTATACCATGAAATAGTCATTAATCACTGATTCGTTAATCAGAAAGTACTATGGCACTCAGTAATTAAGAGAGATATTTTCACTTCAAACTAAGGAGTAAAAATATCAATTTTACAATTTTAAAACTGCTTTTAAATAAATTATAGTTGTTTTCCCTTGATCAAAACTAAACACATCACTTTTGAACCAGAAAAGTTGCCAGAAGTGATCATAGGAATACAATATATTGACTCGTGGCTTCGCCGCTCTTGAAAAGTTGTTGTTCTATGACACTCGTTAAATAAAATGCGATCTTACAGTGAAATCAGAAAAAAATCCCCTATCTATTTCTATTCAAAGGTGCTCAAATTAAAGTGATATGACCTTTTGCGCGTAATTTGACAATTTGTAAAAAAACTATTGTTGTATTGTGTGCGAACATATTCTTATATATGTTCTCTTTTTACGTTTGATGTTTTGTGTTATAAAGTATAATCCGATGCGAAGGGGATGGGCTTGCATCTCATCCTAGTGGTTATAATATGCCGTTCTTAAAAAACCGTTGTGCCAAGCACAGAGTCAAGAAAATGGGCTTGCAAAAACATCTTTAGACAAAAGCTGTCGTAAGACAGCGCGCTAGACTATACCCCGTTTTGTCTTAGAACATACAGTTCATTGAATGAACAGTACTGGATATCTGAGTTAAAACCCTAACTCCCTTAAACTTGAACCAAACTTACAAAGTAGATCAAGGGTTATATACTGTAGTCATGATAACGTGGAGTTTAGTAGCCTATAATGTGATGTCCATTAAATCAATTTAATAAAGGGTATGGAAATTATATGTGAAAACCGCAAATACAACTTAACCCGAAACGCATTGTGTCCTAAAACTTGATTGTACGTTTCTTATGTCAATCAAGGGCCATAGATTGTATTTAAGATGACATTGAGTTATCAAACCGTATTGTGTGACTTTCCTGAACAACTGGATAAGGTATGACGTGAATTGATTAATGAGTATTAGAGTTATATGTGAAAACCCAACGTTCCCAAAAACTTAACCTGGACAATATGAACCCTAAACCATAGGCCTAAGTTCCTAAGCCAATCACCGGCCATAATTTGTATTTGGGATTATATGGAGTTATGCAATTTGAATCAAGTATGAAGTGAATAAAACGAAAAAGATATAGGTGTTAGAAGTGGAAATGCAAACATTCACGAAAACTTTGACGGCCGACGACGAGGCGAGAAGTAAAGCCTTCCTTATAACGACCCTTAAGCGCTCACCTGAGTGAAGGTTTTAAATTTTGTTACCACAAGACAATTGTACTCACCAAATGTATTTGCTTAGTCTTTTCGGTTAAGGCATGTATAGTCTAAGTTTATTTCTTTATATTTTTTAAAACACAGCCGACCCTCATGGCGGGGCAAATTTTGAATCCAGGGGCATACACTGAAAATTCTCTGTAAAGGACCATTAGTCAATGCTACAAACTAATAATCTTACTTTTATATTTGATTTCAAAAGTGTACAAATGGTCCAAACTTCGTTGCTGTAGCTTCACCAATAAAAAAGATCAAAAGGTCACCTGTCAATATCAATATTGATATTTGTTTGCAAAACTGTACACATCCAAATTTCATTGCTGTATCTTTGAAAATAAACAAAGTAGGCCAAAAGTTCACAATGAATGTCATCCAAGCACAACAGAAGTGTTAGTTTTCAAAACTGTACACATAGTCCACATTTCATTGATGAAAACAAGAACGTGGGTGAAAAGGTAACAGAAAATTGTCATCTGATGACACCATTGATGGTTGTTTTCAAAACTGTATACATTGACCAAATTCCGATACTATAGCTTTAAAAATGAGAAAGTATGTCAAAAGGTCACAGTCACTATCAATAAAGCACTACATTGATATTTGTTTTCAAAACTGTACACATGGTCCAAATTGCTGCAGCTTCAATAATAAGAAAGTAGGTCAACAATTAACAGTCAATGTCATCCTAAGCGAACATTAATGCCATTGATGTTGTTCTCGGCAAGTGCCATGGTTTCAACAAGACCAAGCGTGGCTCACAAAATGCAACATGGAGGAAGTCCAACTCGCAGAAAGCGTTATCAACTTTTTAGCTTACAAAAAATATTTGCTGGTGTTTTCGGACAAGGGTGCGCAAGCACAAATTTCGAAAAAAGGTCAACGTGATATTACTTAATAAATATGCATGAAAGGATAGTGTTTAATGTGAACTGCATTTTTGCTTATTGCTATCTATCTATATACCAAGTTTTTTTTCAATCCGATCTGTAGTTCCAAACGTATGGCCCAGACATGCACAAATGATGAAACTTGAAATGGCCATGACAAGCACCGATAACAATAAAATGGTTAGGGGAGATAACTAATAAATGTGTTTGATAAGATTACGGTTCTTGTGCAATGCACTTCCTCTGAATGCATTCGAACTATATACCGGGTTTCATTTTCAATCCAATCAGACGTTTTGAAGTTAGTCTCCGGACATGAGTGTGACAGACGGACGGAATTACGGACGGACGAAAGGACAGACGGACGGACGGACAAAGCGGCAGCGATATGCCCCTCCCTAAGGGGAGCAAAACAAACTTGATAGAGGATCTATGCATACTGCTACATACAAAATATCAAGGGTCAGGTCCCAGCTGTTTCGGACAAGAATATTTTCCTATAGATCTTCCTGTTCAACAGGTTAGCCCCAGGGCGGGGTCAATTTTGACACAAGTTGCTTAATACTCTGGGTAGAGGACACCGTTACATACCAATTATAAATAAAGCTCAATAACTTACAGTTTTTTTAAGAAGATTTTAATGTTTTCTCTGTTTGATTGTCATAGCATTAACAGTTCTGCATGGAATTCATTGCTTTGAGCAATTTGTATAAAGGGTAACTAAAGAGCAATGTGCTCTTGCGAGCCAAAAACAACAACAAAACACTGTGAACACGCATGTATATTAAATAATTCACAACACTGGAAAATAACCTTGGATGTACCATAAGAAATATGTAAAATCATATTTAAGGATTATTTAAGTGTTACCAATATCAATATTAATTCGCAAGGGGATTTGTGCATATCGGGTGGATATGGTTGTGCTGGATATTTTGTCAGGAATCCTCTATGGCGGCGCCTTTCTCAATTAGATTAATTCAAACTAATGATGATGTTTCAATAAAGTGAGACGGCTGAATACATTACGTTTACAAAATATAAATTTACAAAACGAAACACCATTTTTTCTCTTATTTTTTGGATAATTTTATAACATTTCAATTGTTCAAGTTGAATGGACGTTGAAATACGAAAAACGTTCTTTTAACCCGAAACGTATTGCGTCTTTATTTATGTTTCGGGTGATATCTCTTTGGTCATGGTGTAATTTGCATGATGGCAGTGACTACTATACTATGAAGGAAGAAACACGGCGTGGAGTTTGGTGTTTTTCATCCGGATCGATCCCTAGACAAGTCTCGTGGATGGAAACGGACCGGAAATACATGATATATTTAATTGTTTCATTTCCACTCCTGATTTAGATATTTAATAAGAAGTTAGAAGTTTAGAAATTAATTCACCAATTAAGGTTGTGATAATCTTTATATTATAGAACACTTGATATTCATATACAAGCACCTGCTTAGATACTCGTCTAAACGAATTTTACAAATGGATTGAGCGGACCAATATGTCACATCTGTATCCTAGCTAATAACCATGTATATAGTAAGTTGATTTTGTATGAAAGTTTGCTTTGTTGTCTTAACTATAGCGGCAACAAAGTTTGCTATCTAATAAACAACTCTTAAAGTTTTATTTTTGAATAAGATATCATGATGGCTGATGGGATAAGAAGCCGTTCCCCTGTAGAAGTAGATGCCCAGATGGTTCCTCCTCGTGATGTTCCGTCCTCCGTGGACGAAGAAAATCGAGAGGAAGCAGCATTACTAGTAACAACTTCTGTAAAAAGTGTAGTAGAAGAGGGTGTTCATGATAAAGGTATCATGAATCTACCCATTAACTTTACAACTGCATTCCCGGATCAAAACAGTTCTGACAGGGTTAAAGACGAACAAGAACATATTGTTTGTGGTGAGGAATTCGATGACATGACTCCTGACGAAGAAGATAATCAGGGTCCTTATGGCAAGGACAACTATGTACGGAAGACTGAGTCAATGCATATCCGATTAGAGCAGAAAGAAAGAAAACATGCAGCTGAACATGTTGAACATCAAACAGAGAAGGACAACACGCCATTTTCTCTTTTAAACCCAGGACCAGAGTTTTCATTGAATAGGCTTATACTTGACATCTCCCGATCGATTGACAAAGAAGATTTTGAACGATTGAAGGTGCTTTTCAGATGTGAGTATTAAATAAATATAAAATGATATTATACATACATAGACAGAATGCTATTTGAATAGCACAATACAATTGTATATGAATTTACTTCGAAAAGGCATTCAGATTGAACGAAATAAATGGTATCTGGTATAAATGTATCTACATAAGTGTTACCTTTAAATAACCAACCTCATACTTAGTCATCATATATAACCATTTTCCAGATACTACACAAGAAAATACTAAACGTGTCCATTGTATTTACAGTCAGATCTTTTTAGGCAAAATTGTGAAGATGTCATTAACATTGGAAGAAAGCCCTCAAACTTTATAATGATATGAATGAGAAATAGGTTTTCATTCCTATCTTCGTCAGTGCTTGATTTATCTTTTTTGCCTCCTTACATATAATGTTATCACATTTTATAATCCTTGCACAGTTTTGGAAATCGGAAATATTATTTTTTTTGTTATTGGGAAAAGCATTTTTTCGGCCTCTCTGTCTCTCCTTGTCTCTCTATCTGTATATATATATATATGCTTTGGATGTTTTGGTCATCCAATTTCTTTTTTGAGTTGGAGCAAGCAAATTAAAAAAAAACCCAGCCCAATAACAATATTTAGTAAGGAATGCAGAAGCGATGAATATATATATACTTATTTACCATTGAAATATCATTGTTTATAAATATAATTGTACACAGCTTAATTACTTGGCATTTTAACATGCTTAGAGTAATTCAAAACAAGCATATAACATCAATGTTCAGGAAGTCTTAGTTTTATGTTAATTTCAATGTTCCAATACAACAAATTAAAAAAGAATGGACATACCATCCCTGCACAAACACTTATCTGAAAAGCTAACTGTTCGTATATGAAACAGACTTACCTTAGTTTATTTGTCAATTATTTCTTTGCGAGTAGCTTACATTTCCTTAATCCAAGCGACCAAACCCAAGTGTATTTGTTCAGAATTTTTACGCGAGAAGAATAAACATGGAGCATGCTCGACAACACTGGCGATATGAAGCATGACGCGGACAATACATGACACTGATCCATACTTCAGGCATCAATTTCAGAACTGTCCTTGTGAAAATAGCAATACTAAAATAGAACAAAAAAACTGCTAAAAGCATGGAAATGAATTGGTACCAATCGTTGTTAAACATTTTGCCTAATAGAAACAATTATAACGATGATGGTTTTTATTCCATCACCTAGTGATTCATTAATATAGCTCCTTAAGTGAAATACACTATGTTTTACATAATTGCTAAATGTCCTTACAATTTCTTCATATATCTGGAGACACATCTTGCTCCAAGAGAAGTACATTGTGTTTATCAAGTCATTATTTATGTTAAATTGCACTATATAAAGCTATTTGTAAAATAATGTAAAAAATGAAACAATCTGCTTAAGTACTGAAGAAATTTAAGTATGATTTTGACGTTCAATAATAGTACTGTATTTACGATCCGACTAATAGTATATGGTCATATCAAATTGTTTTTATTTTTTATTTTGTATTTCCATAAGGCAATATTTGTAATATGCATTTAAAAAATCACTGCAGTTCAATAAGCACTGCACCAGACCAATTACCTGTTGTGCAAGATGTATTCTAAACTATTCGTTATAAACAGATAGGCATCTCCATTTTACTACATTGTTGTATTCAACAAGCGATCAGTCTATAAGTTAAATAAGAAAAAAAAACATTTTCGTTTATTCCAGGTGATAAATTATTCGCCAAAAGGCAGCTAGAACAGATGAATACTGCATCAGACATGTTCACGCTTATGAAAGAAAGAATGATGATCAACTGCAATGACATCGTTTGGCTGCAGGTAGCATTGTACCATATCGAAAGAGTCGATTTGTTGCAGAAATGTGTGCATTATGCTAAAGAATTTTCAGACTGTCTGCACTTCTTTTCGCCAACATTCCAACCAGGTAAAGTTAAAACATTAGGGATATATAAAGTTTGTACCCGATAGTCATCTAAACCTTACAGAGAAAACTGCCTTGCTAGTAAAGGTTTCCCTTTCCCTATCTGAAGAAAGGAAACGTTTTTATGTGGACAAATACGGTACGGCCGATTGCGGCCTACTTTATTGATACTCTTTATGCAAAAGTTACGCCGGAATTCGCCAAAGACCAATTTTAGATTATTTTATCAGCACTTATTGTAACAGAAATAGTCAACTCATGATTATAATAGAGACGTATCAACACCTTGCAAAATATCGTTTATATTAGAAAAGCGACACAAACAATTTAATGCAGAGCAAACAAATTCGCTCACTTGGTTCCAACATACTTTTTCGATTTCAGAAAATGGTTTCAAGTTTGTAAAAGTCCACGTTGCTGGACCAGACATGCACAAGAAAACAAAGAGTTATTGATGACTATCAACATTTTGTTAGGAATTCCGACAAATTTTATTTGTGTTGTTGGCGTTGAACCTACGGAAAGTTTGTTGTTTACTGTGATGATGCCTGTTTTGTACGTTGATCGGCTCCAGTCAGTGCTAGATGCGGGGGATTATATCAGTGATCCATATGATTTACGGATTGACACGATATACATAGGAGATCGCGTTAATAATCTACAATGTAAATACTTGACGATCTAAATATGTAACATACTTTTTATTGTATTTTAGCCCCATTGTCAGGTTCCTAAATGAGTATGATGATACATATGATGATAGTGTTTATATCTTCTTTTCAAACATTTTACAGGTGCAGAGGCTGAAATGGACAAGCAGAAACACCAACAAAGCAATTTTCATATCAAGTCACAGTTTAAGGACTATCAAGAAATGAAAAATCAACGCGACGAAATTGAGACAAAATTGCTCATTGCAGTGAAACAATTAATGAAACAAGAAATGCATGTAGGAGATATCGTTTATACTGAGCAGAAAGCCTTTCGAACCACTGATAAGTCAGTCAGGCAAGAAGTGCCCGGTTAGTATTAATGTAGCATGTTACTGTCTATGAATATATGAATTAGTAAGTCTATTAAGCAATGCCTACTTGTTACTTGTAACTTTTAAAACTTTTAAAATCATGTCTAATTATATATTGTTCGTTTGATCTTCCATATTTTTTATTTTTGTTTTTAACAACCTCAAACCAAGGAATTGTTTACCATACATTGAAATCATTTAAATTACATATTCATTTGTTTCTAAAAAAAGGGCGCTGGCCGAGAAAAATCACACCTTATCAATCTTTATGTTTAATATATTTGTGAAGAATTTTATTTTTTCATTTTCATTTCATTTGGTCATAGGTTATGATTTTGTTCAAAATTGTTTGAACAATCTGAAGACAATTAAATAAGTTATATACGGGTTATATTTGGTCTAATTTTCAGATTTGAATGAGAAATATGGTTAGTGGAAATTATTGTATAACTTTTGACCAATCATAAAACATTTTTGCTATCTTAAACCAAGCAAAGAACAACAAGAGTTTTATACAATTGGCTGTTGATACTCATTTAGGCAAATGGTACAAAAGGGAGGCAAAAGTATAGCATACAACAATAGTAAAATGTCACTACATGTTTTTAACATTTGAAGACAAATAAGTGAACAATTAGTTAATACATATTATTTCTGTCTCTGTTGCAGTCAAAATAAAAGGGTTTGTACAGAATCAAATCAACTTTGTTATTATAAATCGACGCTTGCTACTTCGCATATTATGTTAAAAAATATCATATGGTAGCTCAAAGATTCTTATAAGGCTGAGAGAAAACATTTATTGTTAAGGTTTTGGGGTATCAATTTATTTATTTATCAAGTATATCATGTTTGTAATACAATCATAACAGCCTTTTATGGTCTGTGTGTGTTTAATTCTTAATTTGGCGTTACTGGCGTTATGTGGAAATCATGCATTCAATAACACTCATCAGTCCAAATATCCACACACAAAAAAGGAATCTCAATCAATTTTGATACCGGTGCTATACTGTCAATGCAAAAAACGTGATAATATGATTGAATGTGTTCGGGTGAATTAAAATGAACTAAGCATTGTGATTTTGTAGTACTCCACATAAATTGTGAATATCAGGTCAAAATACTTATTTTACATTTTATTCCAAATATAAACTTTAAAAATATCTCAACATGGTTTTATTTCTACTCAAATCGTTTCCTAAATTGTTTTTCTTATATTTTTCTAAATTATTTTATCTTCGAATATACGCCGCAGGAACGACGCCAATGTATGATACGATTCGTGCGTGTCTTGAAGAGTTAAATGGAGAATTTAACGAATTTCAAAAAGAATTGTGTGGAAGCCTCGCAGCGTTTCGACAGTTGTTGCAAATACCAACAATCATGTTCAACAAGGAATCGTCACCAACAAAATAGAAAATAAACGAAGCCCTTGGTATGTATATTCAGTATATATGCGTACATCCTCTCAGACATGTGTCGCACTTTATTAGTGTTTAATAGGACAATAAGGCATCGAATAACATGAACATATCATTTTATTGTTACAATAGACACAATGTAATAGTTTGGAAAAATACTAACATTATCGATCAGAAATAAGAATATTTTTGGTCAAAGTTTGGGAATATTACCGTTAATCAAAAGGGCTTGATTAAAAATACAATACAAACAACATGTGCATGCCAAGCAGTCAACACACTAACGAATACTTTGTTTACATGCACACGTTAACGGTTTTACATGCATAAACTACACTAGAGACACACAACGCCACAACAAAACTCGTTGGAATCCATTGAGCAGTCCACATAATCAGATAAATAGTTCGTTTCCTGAAATTGACATTGTTGTTAATAAAAAAAAGATTTTGGAAATCCGCATCGCACTCTAAAAGCAAAATACTTGGAGCCCCTTGTCAACAGTCAATACGCAGCTAAAATAGATTAACTATATCATACAACATATTTCGTGGTAAAAAGTCTTTCATTAGTTAGGGCTTTAATTGTTAACCAAGATTGTTAACACGCCTTTGTTCATAGATTATACCAGTCGGTTATATAGGCAGTGTTAATAAAAACGATAATATATTAAATGGATAAGACTATGTTAAACACAATAAGGCTGACTTAGGATTTTTCTTGAAATACCTTATCCTCTTTTTTAATAGTTCACAAAGTGTCACACACGAATTTTTTGAATTTACATTTGAAATCTACGAGATTGAATAACACAAAATTCAATTATGGTCACATAATATGAAACTGAGGCTCCTTCATCCAAAATGGTGAACAGGTGTTAACCCAGCTTTATTGTTATTGATGCATTTGCAAATTATTAAAGACCATTGTTTATAAAAAGTAAACTTTCATTGTTTGAGTTTTAAAATATGTTAAGTGTCACCAGTTTTCATTTTTTTTATATTCCATTTGAAAGATACCGGCTCCAAATACAATACAAATGCAATCAAATCTCTTTTTACTATTCAGAACATTTCGTAACTGGGCTGCTTGAACACGTGGATAATACATCACTCAAGACAAAGTATTAAGAACTCACACAGTGTCTCAATTTGGAAAAAAAGTCAAAGAAACGGGAATGCGTTGTATATTGGAAAATAAAACGATTATGGCAAATTACGGTAATTCTCTTATGGGTATCACACCCGAAAATCTCTTGAAAGTATTCAAATTACTTTTTAAACAAACACAAGCCGCCTCGTTAGGTTTACCATCATTGTGTGAGGATGTGGAAATCCCGAAAGGAGGTCGTGCTGAGAAAAATGATCTGGTAGAAGACAACAATAACGAAATTCATTACATATGTTTTAGTCCATGTCTTAATAAGCTTATTCTACGTGATCCTGTTAAAATAGTCGACATATTTCAAAAAGAAGACGTTAATATGTTCTATGAGATAATGTTTGTATATATAGGTTGAATGAAATTGGCTTATATGTTAGCAATATTTTAATTTTGCATTCTGATACGAACTTATTACGCTCTCTCGATGATTTGTGTGGTAATGATATGTTTGAATTATTGCTTGCTAATCTTTGTTAGTGTTTGAAAAAAATGTATATTAAACATATTAAACAGCAAATAGGTTATCGCATGATAATTGTTTTATGTGATTTATCATTTTTTACGGAACTTTGTTAATCTCGATACCGTAATATCGTGCACTCGGGATAGGATTCATATATTTTCCATTTTGACCCCTGCTTATAGTTTTTGTTATTCATTATACTAGTAACTAACATCTTTAAACACATGTTGGCAGTAATAAGTGTAATGTTTTTTATATACATACACATACACTTACCCTCAAGCTGAAACATATCAATTAAAATGTCAATGATTAACTGATATTAAAGTGTGCTGATCGGATTATCATGGCTACTTTTATAACTACACAAAAGGTGACTAACGACAGCACGTCATTTCAGGAATTTTAAAGAATGACCCTTAGAAATCAAATAATAATAGCAATTATATGTGCAATACTTTGAAAAAAAAAAGATTGTTGGGCTGCACTTAAAATTTTGTAAACATATCTTAAATGTGAGAACAAGTACAAGTAATGCTGGTGTGTATGGGGAACTTTATATATTGTACATTGGTTAAGAATTGTCAAATATTGGCTTAAAGTTATAAATACAGATAATATCATAATACAGAAAGTATATAGTCTTGCTGTAAAAGATTGTAATAAAGGAGCTAAGAACTGGGTACATAATTTGAAAAATTTGCTATTTACAAATGGTTATAGATATGTCTGGGAGAACCCATCTTGTGTTTCTCCGCAGTGTTTTGTTACTATGTTTAAGAAGACACTCACTGACTGTTTTGTACAGTAGTGGACAGCAAATGTAAACTTGAGCAAGGTATTAATGGAGTATAAAAATTGTAAATCATATTTTGACTATAAAAATTATTTAGATGTTCTTCTAGATTATTTGAGGAAATTTATAACTAGACTAAGAATATCTGCACACTCATTACGAATACATACTGGGAGATACGCACATACTCGAATTCCCCATGAAGAACGATATTGTCAATGCTGTGATAAAATTTAGAAGATGAATTCCATTTTACACTAATTTGCCAATGTTTTAATGAATATAGAGCTAGATTTATTAAGAGGTATTATAGAGAAAGACCAAGTATGTTTAAATTTATGGAGCTGTTGAAGACAGAAAATAAGACTATATTAAGAAATCTTTGTTTGTATTGTAAAGGGGAACTGGAATACAGAAATACTATCTTAAACACTATTGTTAATTAATTTATACTGTAAGGAATATAAATAATTAATCCTACCACAGCATTTGTACCAAACACATGATCTGTTTATATGGAGTATTTACAGGACAGTAGAATCGGCCACTGGCACTGAAATATAAAATATTACACAAAGAATCCTTGCCAATTTAAAGTCAATACATAATGGTTAAATATAAGTTGTTATAAATGTATCCCTGTATATTTCCGTGTTGTCTACATTTAAGCTCTGTTGATTAAGATTAGAAGGTAGATTGACCGTGATCTTAATATGTCTTTATTGTATGTATTTAAATTATATAGTTACTGCATATTTCAACAATGTTTACTTATCTGACGTGCAAGTTGGCATCTGCTGTCACGAAGTTAGTTAGAAATGTTAATCCTATGCTTAGTGTCATGACTTAGTTTACACATAGACATCCTCGGAACACATACAGAATTGTAGTTAAACGACACATATCATATATTACTTCTTATAAACAACCGTATTTTATGTTTTTCAAGATCATAACGACACGTGTTATCCGATTTACTAAATGTCCGGAATGATACGTATATTAAGTCACGTGATCGTATATGACTACAGTCCGGTTACCGGTTCCGCGAATGACTATAGTTAAATTTGAAAAGCTTGATACGTCAATTATACTTTTTTTTAAATATACTCTAGGATATATAATGTGTTACGACATACTATTAGCGTTGTAGAGTTTGTCTATAGAGGTAGCATTAAATAGTTGTTTTAAGTGTGTTTTTTTTTAAAGATGCACTCTTATCCCACATAAGATTTACCACAATTAATACTATTGTTTTATTATTCCAAAATGGATGAATAAATGTCGAAAACAATGGTCCTAATGAAAGATACCTATTTTTACTTGAAGGAAATGTGCATAAAACACAGTATTTCTACCATTCGTAGTAGATCACAGTAAATCTTTAAGCATTCACCAATCATTTAATATTTTTGCGTTTTCAACTATCAAATACACGGTTACAATCTTGTTATCAGTACTAAATATTTTTCATAAATGAATTATTAAGTAAGTTGTTAAAGGGTTAACAGTCAAAGTATATGTTTGTTATACATGTGTATGCATTGATATTGAATAAGAGTGTCACTTTAATATGTATTTGATAATCTGATTGGATACTTTGAATGCTACATCCTCGTTTTCATTTAACTCACAAACAAGTATTGCTTTATGATGTTGTATTTCTTTTTCTTTATTTGTCTGTTTGTTGTTGTTGTTTTTGTTTGTTTGTTTGTTGTTTTTTTTGTTTGTTTTTTTTTTTTTTTTTTTTTTTTGGGGGGGGGGGGTCATTCTCTGTTTTTTGTCTGGTGTTAGTTTGGTGTTCTGTCTTGTTTTTTTTGTAGTTTTATTTTTTGTAATTACCTGACAAGTGAATGTCTACTATATTTACTTATATATACATATCATCATACATGCTGAATGTTATTTGTATATTTCATGAAATATGTATATGTTTATAGACAATGTACTCTGTACACGTCGGAATAAATATTTCTTTCTGTCTGTCTGTTAAAAGAAGTACACACATTAATTTTATTTATGATGAGCTTTGTCTCGTAAATAACCAAACAACTAGATATCTTACAATTGTAAAGAATTAGGTTAAGTTATTAATTACATGTAATAAAAAGTTCAATAAGAACAATTAACTTCAATTGAATGAGAAACGATATTTGCTTTTTTCACTTGGTTTTATAACATTTAAATTGTTTAGTTTGTTGATTTTTGTTATAGTTTAAGTTTGTTATACATATGTGTGCACTGAATCGCTTGAACACTATATTTTATATTTTTGTCCATATGTACTATGGACTCTTGGATGTTTTCTAAATAAATCTTGAATCTTGAAAGTTTTTGAATCAGTAAATTTTATACTTTTGGTTTAGCATGTCCCGGGTACAAAGTATCCCGAATCTGAATACAGATATAAATATGAAGGACCGAAATATAAGAAAAAGTAAATTAATATTGTTTAAGTTGTACTACACAACATTACATACTAAATCTTTTACCCAAAGACATCAATACAATACTAAAATATGTTCGAATGGATGTTTATTCTGTTATCACGCTTGTTTAAACTAAAACAATGATAATTGTCGAAAATTGCTAAACTGTGCTGAAACAGTTGCGTTTCTAGTTTTGAGATCTTGTGACTGTCGGCATATCGTTGAAGATCGATGGCAACGGCTGTGTTGATCCCCGTACCTGCTTTCTCAGACCACTCAGAATGTCTGCGGCAACGATGCCGCTTCCATCTCTTGGGTGATTATGTTCATCAGCGATTTTGGTAGGAAGATCATTCTTCGTGTTGATTTTCTCATCGCAGATTTTGTTGACACTGTTCTAGTAGCGATCCTGCCGTTTTCTGGTATTCAGGGTTTATATGTAGCCATTTAAATCTAGAGTCTGGCCTCCTCTGCTATTATTTGTGAACCGTCTATCTACTAGCGCGTTGGCCATTTTAGGTGGATTATGAATGCTGAGGAAACTGTACCTGTTTTTATGCTACGCTGAACAATGACTTACAGATAGAAAGTTCTTTTTACTGAGTTTCCAACTGTTGATTACCAATAATGTTTTAATTGCATTAATTAGGACTCATCATAATTGTTTTCGGTTAATTTGCAATCAGTTTGAAATTATTACTTTTGACAATTTGTATTTTATCTATACAAAATAAAATTATTTTGGGTTGTATAGATGTGCATTGCAAACAAATGACAAACTTATAGCTATATTCTACAACAAGTATGCATTTCAAACAGAGTGAAACAAGATATCCATCATAAAACGCAGTAAATTATATACTGTAGGTACAAGTTTTTGTGTGTAGTTCATTTTTGTTGAACAGTATTGAAAATAGAGGTAAGTTTGAGGTGCGAAGAGATAATTGCTGATAATTTGTAAGTGTGAAAATTTGCGGTTGAGAAAGTGGGAACAAACCTTAATTAACATGTGTCCCTTTCATTGATACAAACTAGTACACATTTTGAATATAAGCCGATATTTGCCTTTTCTTTTTACAAATAAGTCGGATTCTGATTAAACATTCATCTCTTCAATTTTAATCCATTTAAGACAGTATTAACATACCTTTTTCAGTAAATGCTGAGTTATACAACCTCTCAAATTTTGCGCCAAAAAAGGTTTTGTTTTTCGGATTATTTTCACGCTTGAAATCTTTTTCTAGAACTATTCAAGCGGTAGGCAAATAATAAATAAATGTCATATTTAACTGACCAAAATTTTGACAACTTTAAAGCGCACAGCCCCCCCCCCCCCCCAATCGTTCGTAAAAAATGCAGAAACAACACACCTTGTTGATAAGCTTAGTTCACTACTGGTACCCTAAAAACTGTTATTTAATGCTTCGGGAGTTAAAGCAGGACAACATGGGCCACAAGAGTGAATACACTAGTATTCGAACATGGTTTCGGCTATGCATGGATCCCTGGCGAAGTTGAGAATACCACGAAATTTTTGTACTATTTAAGGAAACTTAAAAATTGTGCAATGCAGAAGATGCAGGAATTTGTTGATTCTTCACCGAAAGCGCTGCACTACAGACATTCAAGTCTTTTAAATCCAGAAATATATATTTCCATGCATCTATCATTTATGTTGAAAAAGTCGTTTTCTAATTTCCGTTGTTCTAGTGAAGCGTTACAAATTGAGAAAAAAAGCCGTCACAATAACATTGATCAAGACTAAAGGTTTTTTCCTTACTGGTTAAAACGAAAATCATATGTTATAGAGGAAGAATAACATTTTTTATTACTCTGCCCTTTGTATGATGATGTTAGTCAAGCGTACTTGAATAACCAGTTGAACATAGAACTATAACGATTCAAATATTTTAGAAATTATTATCAGACTACAATAAGCAAAGTATCTGTTGCAAACTATAATGTAAAGGCTTTTGCTATTCGGGAAGAATCCATGCGTGATCGATAGTTTTCTATCATAGTTATATTTTTCTGATATATTTGTATAATACAAATTCACATTTATACTACATGTATATATATGCATAACTTTGTCACCACTATTTTGTACTTCTATGAAAATTGTATGTTGGGCCAGAGGCCTTATACTGTTACATACAAGTAATGTTAATTAAAATATTATGTTATGTTATTTTTTTTTATAAATGATGTATTAAATGACAACAATCGTCACATGGTTTGTTTTGTTCCTTTTTGGTAACGTGATACAGGTGTAACAGGTGAATTTTTTCCTGTCTGGAACACGGAGGATATCATCAGAGATTTTATGAGAGTTAAACCCAAGATAGCGAATGCATTAGTTGATAAACTGTCATTTGAGCGAGTTCACAAAATGCGATAGAAAGTCGCAGGGAGGAACAGGAAAATCGTCGCCTAGTTTACGCCCTATAAGGAGACAGAATTAGTTAGAAGGGAATGGAAAGTGTTAAACGGGACAGGGTATTTTATATATGAACAATTTCCTAAGAAGTAATTGACAAAAGGAAGAGTCTAGTGCCTAAATTGATCGAGTCGAAGCAGGAGGGGAAACGTGCATGGAAAGCATATGACACTTTGTACATTGACGGTAAACCGCAGCGGGAGAAGATGGGCGACCGGAAGTAGGGGTACGAAGAGGGTTCTCTAAAGGTGCTCTCATGGAATGTAAATGGATTGACAGATGATATGAAGGACAATGATGATTTTGTTAATATTGTAAGTAGTGGTGATATTGTAATTTTGTATGAAACTTGGACTAATTTAAATAGTAAGATTGACATTTCTGGTTATATTTCCCATAACGTGTATACATTTATTCTCGTGTATTTTTTGTGTAAAATTTTACGCCTCTTTGCTGTTGTAATTGTTAGCTGCAAGCAAATTGGAAGGACATTGACATGTTTTTTAAACCTTAATGTGACTTGATTACAATTTCGGCACTTAAGGATTTCTCGTCAGTGTAGTTCTCCGTCAATCCGTCAATTATGTTTCATACGTAGAATTATCATGACGTTTGTCGAACTTTTAATATAATGGAACAGGTTAAACCAATATGAATAGATATTCAGTTGATACAATTTACTGTAACTCACGTGCATTTGCCGATGTAAACTTACGTTATATTCATTACTGGCTACTCAACTGTGACAATTATAATACTACCATCGCGAGCGTTTAAAAACATTGTATTTATTATTCCATGACCAAACAATAAGCTTAATTAAAATCATTAGACGCATGATCCAAGCGAGGAAAGCGAGCGAGCCCTTCTTAGTCACTTAAATTTTACCTGATACGTAAATGTCCAAATAAACACAACGGGCATGTTTCTTTTTACGATATTAGAACCCTATTTCACTATTTACCAAAATGTGTTCAACAGGTCCTGACTCTGTAAACAGCTTTGTTCTAAGGGAGATATCCACCGAAATTTCACAGCCCCTTCGAGATCTTTTTAATTTCTCTCTTCGTTCTGGTAAAGTACCTAACAGCTGTATTCTGTGACATCTCAAAAGCCTTTGATCGTGTTTGGCATGAAGGTCTTCTTTTCAAGCTTCGTGAAAGTGTTATTTCCGGTTCCCTATTTGTTATTATGGGATACTGATTATCTCAGTGAAAGAAAACAGACGGTTGTCTGGTAGTATGACAGATACGGTTTCAATAGATCCACGGGGTTCAATTATGTGACCCTTACTCTTTCTTGTCTTTATAAAAGATATCGTCCGGGAAATAAAATCACCTATACGTCTTTACGCAGATGATACTACCATGTATGTTATTGTCGATGATCCTTTGTCCGCCGCTCAGCTACTAAAAATGCCTTGAACAAAATCCATATTTGGGCAGAAAGGTAGCTTGTACCATTTAACCCCACAAAAACTCCGAATCATCTTTAATCTCTCACAAAACAAACAGACAGGCACATCCACCTATTATTTTTGGATACTGTTTAAATAGCGGACGTTACTACTCATTAACATCTCTGCGTCACACTCGCAAAAAACTGCTCATGGCATGAGCATATTAAGTCCGTCAAAACCAAGGCATGACAACGTATTTACCTCATGCGATCATTGAAATACGTTTTTCATCGCAAATCGCTATAAGTCTTATATAGAACATTTATTCGGCCACTATTGGAATACGCAGATGTAGTTTGGGACAATCTAACGCAAGCTGACGAAGAGGACCGAGAGAAGGTTCAGTATGAGGCAGCACGAATAATTTCCGGAGCAACGCGACTTGTCTCCATTTCAAATCTTTATATTGAAACAGGACTTGAATCTCTGAAGGAGAGAAGACGGAAACATAAACTCACTCTTTTTACAAGATGTTCATTCTCTTACTCCAGCCTATCTTACTACACTTATTCTCTTCCGAGTGGGTGATACAAGCTCGTACATTCTTCGGAATTCTGTCAACCTTCGTAATATTTCTTGTAAAACTCAGCTGTTATTTAATTATTTTCTTCCAACCACACTATCCTTATGGAATTCACTTCCGGAAACTATTCGTTCTTTGACATCCCTGCCCTCCTTTAGATACAATCTTGACAAGAATACACAATCAGTTCCCCATTTCTACTACGAGGGTGAACGCAAATGGAGCGTCACACATGCAAGGTTGCGGATGCATTGAAGTAATCTAAATAAACACAAGTGTTTTAGAAACATTATCAATAGCCCAAATTGTCAATGTGGTGAAATTGAGAACACCTACCATTTCTTCTTCAACTGTCCCCTTAGGCATGCACAAAGGCATCATCTATTCGACCAACTGTCTACTATTTGGCTTATGTCACTTCAAGAACTACTGTTTAGATAAAAAAGCAACGGACTTGACAAATTCAACGATATTCAATCACGTTCAGCGCTACATTCACCAAACTTAACGCTTCTAATCTTCCTAAGATAATAAGAACAAACTAGATTCTACCACTGACCTGACCTGTACATGCCCTGCCCCGTCTTCCTGCTTCTTGACGTTTCTCTCACATTTGCTTTATCATACTTCCAACGCATTTTGCTAATACCTTCATTTGTTATTTACCATTCACCTTATCTATCAAATAATAATGGTAAAGAAAATATACAAATCATAACAACATTTACACCATAACAAACAGCTTGAAAGTGTGACAGAAGCGATGCATTGTATAAGCTTATAAGCTTCATTCTCAATTCAGGCCTGATTTATTTTGTTTTGTGCATATATCACTTGCTTACCTTGCCTTTATTATAATGAAGAAAACCATTTATTATTGATTATGCTCTTACCTTGTGTATTCCTTAAAATGTCTCTTTTGAAATAAATATTGGTTAAACCAAAGTCCGCGACTGACCAATCAACCTCCACAATTCGCAACTGCGAACTGGGTAATTAATTTTTTTGCGGATCCATAGTCTAGTGGTTACACCTTGATTGACAGTCATGTGTGTTTCCACTAGACAATGGGGTCGCAGGCTCGATTCCCCGCCGCACCACTTAACAATACTAATTGTCTTCCGGTATGGACGTTAACAGGGATCCCTAGTGACAGTACTGTACACTGGCACACATTAAAGAAATAAGGTAGCTCTATCAGCTTTTCATATTGTCTGTGCACTATGATCCGAACATCTTATATGACTAACACTTTTATTGGAGCACTCTCCGAATGGGCCTTGCCCGAGTGCGAGTTTAAATAAATTTCGACACCTACATGATCAAATATCAACCTAATAGCTCAGTGGTAGAGTGTTCGCTTTGGGTGCGGAAGTGTCCAAACTTCGGTCGCGTCAAACAGAATGACGTTAGCGCTCGGCATGAAAAGGGTTGTACTGAGAAATGGTGTTCGCAGTATTGGTTCAATCCAGAACACTTGTATCCCGTGTGTCGGTGCTTTCAAACGAGCGCGTTTAAGTACCCAAGGTTATATTCGCACAGAGCTAGGGTATCGCAGCCGGATATCTATTATCTTACCCGAATTATCTTATGTTTCTCAAATTTTCTACATTTGTACTTGACAAATGTTAATCATAATCTAAATGCAAAAGAGGTCTAGTAATAGATTTTCAGGACTCCCGAGTATTAGGTAAACTATAATAATATTTTACATGTATTTTAAATAGTCATGCTTAAGAGTATTGGTGGGTTATTTCCTTTTACTTTAGCATTCACGAAGTGAGTTAAAATGGTATAGGATAACCATACTTAATATGAAAAAGTGTTTAGCTCTACTAATCAAATATCAGAAGAGCGTATGCAATGGCGCGGTATCCGTTCACTGTGTGTTCGAGTGTAGATAAAAAAAACTGCTTGTGTACACGATTAAGTCTTCATTTTTGAGTGTATCTCTATTAAACTTATTCAGAAGTTGAATGTTCATGAGAGCTTGTTTCCTTTTCGATCCAAGCTCATGCATAGCCGGATTTAGTTAGATATCGAATTATTAACGGTTCCTTGCGAAAACCCTCCAGAGTCGCCTATGCCAGATTTTATTTGGTCTTCAACAAACTTGAACAGTAGTAAGTTGTCGTTGATACATTAAAACAGCTAGATACGCCCGTGCTTAATCAGAGTATGACCCTTGAAGTTTTCCAAACATTTGTAATAAATAGAGCATCCATTTGTTATCCATACTTTTGTAACAAGATGAACTTGAGCATATGCAACTTGAATGCTGACCACTGTTGAATCTTTGGAGAGGACGATAACAAGTGTTTGTATAGTCCAGTCCATATTGCAACCCTCAACATCCCGTATCGTTCCGCACCCTATATCAGCTAAATATCGTAGCGAGGATGACATGGATGGCGATGTGTAATTTGCAATATAACTAGCAATAAATTTATTGCATATAATATATTATAATCATGCCTTACTGTACCTGACCAGGGGGCGGGTTTAACCAATTTTCGAGCTCTCAACTTCATTCAAATTTCAAAATATAACCGACATTGCAACAAAGACCAATTTTAATACATTCAATAACAAATATGGAAATATAAGTCAACGATATGGTACAGACATTGAAATTAACAAGGCCAGTCCATATGAAGCTACGCCATTGTTTTGATATTTAAAGGAACAAAAATGAGTTTGATTTTTTCTTAACTGATTGAATCAATTTGCATAAGTTGAATTTATTAACATCAAACACTGTTGTTTATTTTTATCATACATCAGTGTAATCGTCTTTGGTGTCAAGCATGCGCCTTTAAAAGGGTTTATGTTTAAACTTTTGGCTTCTAAGCTGGTTTCTGTAGTTTTTCATAAAACTGTTAATACTATGGCGTGAAATGAATATATCACACCATGATATAAGATATTTGCACAAACTGATATAAATATATCATTTGAACCCAAACAAAAGTAACATTGCCGCGGCTTACTTCGGGCATACTTGTTATTAACTGAAGCAATATTTATCATTATCTGACTTTATTATGTTACTTTAAACTTTCTTTAGTCCTCATAAACGTAGAAAATAAGGGTGACTTTCTTTTTATTAATTTTTTACATACTATCAGAACTATAATATACAGAGGGGGCTTATTATACAAAAAAACATTCCTAAATTGCCGTGCGTATACAGCTATTCCCCTCGTCCCAGATAAGTAAATAAGTCGGTAAACTAGTTAATGTCGACGATTGATCGGAAAGGCTACGTCGGCGACAGTCGATAGTAAAATTTGAACAATCAATTATAGATTATACCATTGACCTGACCTGTACATGCCCTGCCCCGTCTTCCTGCTTCTTGACGTTTCTCTCACTTTTGCTTTATCATACTTCCAACGCATTTTGCTAATACCTTCATTTGTTATTTACCATTCACCTTATCTATCAAATAATAATGGTAAAGAAAATATACAAATCATAACAACATTTACACCATAACAAACAGCTTGAAAGTGTGACAGAAGCGATGCATTGTATAAGCTTATATGCTTCATTCTCAATTCAGGCCTGATTTATTTTGTTTTGTGCATATATCACTTGCTTACCTTGCCTTTATTATAATGAAGAAAACCATTTATTATTGATTATGCTCTTACCTTGTGTATTCCTTAAAATGTCTCTTTTGAAATAAATATTGGTTAAACCAAAGTCCGCGACTGACCAATCAACCTCCACAATTCGCAACTGCGAACTGGGTAATTAATTTTTTTGCGGATCCATAGTCTAGTGGTTACACCTTGATTGACAGTCATGTGTGTTTCCACTAGACAATGGGGTCGCAGGCTCGATTCCCCGCCGCACCACTTAACAATACTAATTGTCTTCCGGTATGGACGTTAACAGGGATCCCTAGTGACAGTACTGTACACTGGCACACATTAAAGAAATAAGGTAGCTCTATCAGCTTTTCATATTGTCTGTGCACTATGATCCGAACATCTTATATGACTAACACTTTTATTGGAGCACTCTCCGAATGGGCCTTGCCCGAGTGCGAGTTTAAATAAATTTCGACACCTACATGATCAAATATCAACCTAATAGCTCAGTGGTAGAGTGTTCGCTTTGGGTGCGGAAGTGTCCAAACTTCGGTCGCGTCAAACAGAATGACGTTAGCGCTCGGCATGAAAAGGGTTGTACTGAGAAATGGTGTTCGCAGTATTGGTTCAATCCAGAACACTTGTATCCCGTGTGTCGGTGCTTTCAAACGAGCGCGTTTAAGTACCCAAGGTTATATTCGCACAGAGCTAGGGTATCGCAGCCGGATATCTATTATCTTACCCGAATTATCTTATGTTTCTCAAATTTTCTACATTTGTACTTGACAAATGTTAATCATAATCTAAATGCAAAAGAGGTCTAGTAATAGATTTTCAGGACTCCCGAGTATTAGGTAAACTATAATAATATTTTACATGTATTTTAAATAGTCATGCTTAAGAGTATTGGTGGGTTATTTCCTTTTACTTTAGCATTCACGAAGTGAGTTAAAATGGTATAGGATAACCATACTTAATATGAAAAAGTGTTTAGCTCTACTAATCAAATATCAGAAGAGCGTATGCAATGGCGCGGTATCCGTTCACTGTGTGTTCGAGTGTAGATAAAAAAACTGCTTGTGTACACGATTAAGTCTTCATTTTTGAGTGTATCTCTATTAAACTTATTCAGAAGTTGAATGTTCATGAGAGCTTGTTTCCTTTTCGATCCAAGCTCATGCATAGCCGGATTTAGTTAGATATCGAATTATTAACGGTTCCTTGCGAAAACCCTCCAGAGTCGCCTATGCCAGATTTTATTTGGTCTTCAACAAACTTGAACAGTAGTAAGTTGTCGTTGATACATTAAAACAGCTAGATACGCCCGTGCTTAATCAGAGTATGACCCTTGAAGTTTTCCAAACATTTGTAATAAATAGAGCATCCATTTGTTATCCATACTTTTGTAACAAGATGAACTTGAGCATATGCAACTTGAATGCTGACCACTGTTGAATCTTTGGAGAGGACGATAACAAGTGTTTGTATAGTCCAGTCCATATTGCAACCCTCAACATCCCGTATCGTTCCGCACCCTATATCAGCTAAATATCGTAGCGAGGATGACATGGATGGCGATGTGTAATTTGCAATATAACTAGCAATAAATTTATTGCATATAATATATTATAATCATGCCTTACTGTACCTGACCAGGGGGCGGGTTTAACCAATTTTCGAGCTCTCAACTTCATTCAAATTTCAAAATATAACCGACATTGCAACAAAGACCAATTTTAATACATTCAATAACAAATATGGAAATATAAGTCAACGATATGGTACAGACATTGAAATTAACAAGGCCAGTCCATATGAAGCTACGCCATTGTTTTGATATTTAAAGGAACAAAAATGAGTTTGATTTTTTCTTAACTGATTGAATCAATTTGCATAAGTTGAATTTATTAACATCAAACACTGTTGTTTATTTTTATCATACATCAGTGTAATCGTCTTTGGTGTCAAGCATGCGCCTTTAAAAGGGTTTATGTTTAAACTTTTGGCTTCTAAGCTGGTTTCTGTAGTTTTTCATAAAACTGTTAATACTATGGCGTGAAATGAATATATCACACCATGATATAAGATATTTGCACAAACTGATATAAATATATCATTTGAACCCAAACAAAAGTAACATTGCCGCGGCTTACTTCGGGCATACTTGTTATTAACTGAAGCGATATTTATCATTATCTGACTTTATTATGTTACTTTAAACTTTCTTTAGTCCTCATAAACGTAGAAAATAAGGGTGACTTTCTTTTTATTAATTTTTTACATACTATCAGAACTATAATCTACAGAGGGGGCTTATTATACAAAAAAACATTCCTAAATTGCCGTGCGTATACAGCTATTCCCCTCGTCCCAGATAAGTAAATAAGTCGGTAAACTAGTTAATGTCGACGATTGATCGGAAAGGCTACGTCGGCGACAGTCGATAGTAAAATTTGAACAATCAATTATAGAACAAAGGGACGTAAATGCTACCGACTAAATTCATTGTTTATGGTTAATGCTAGTTAATGTTGAAATAAAAGGGTGTTACTATGTTAAGCTATCTACTCATATTCTTATCAAGTCAGTAAGTCACTACAGTACCTTATTACAAATTTTGTAGTTTAACAGCTAAAGGATTGGTTCTCAACTTCTCATAATTGTGGTTTATAAAAGTGATATTTAAAACATGTTACCGTTTACGTCTTAACATGTAAGAATTTAGTTTTCTCAGTTTTCTGAAAGAAACAGTTCTTGTAAAACAAATATAGTATTCAACTGCTTGTTATACCTTTTACTGACTGATTATTAAAAAAAGGAATTGATATTTTTATTTGTGTTTATTTCACACATGTATACAATACTTAATATTAGACAAAAAAAGTGTCTGTTGTCTAATGTTCTGTAATAGTAACTTTTCATCACTAAAAGATCGCGTTCTGAATAAAAAATGAAATTTATACAAAGAAATCTACAAACAGTATTGTAAGGTAAAATTGGTGCTTAAAACTGATGCATTCACTGTATCTGTATGCCTTAAATATTATGACCAAAGATATAGAGGATTTTTGTTTATTTCAGTGTATGATCGTATTTTATTTCACGAGTGTCATAGAAAAACAAATTTTCATATGAAATAAACAAGTTTTCTGTTTCTTTTATGCTTATTTTCCGAGTTTTGTAGAATTTTGATTTATTTTCTTAATTACCCCCTTTGGTATTAATAACGCCGCTACCCGTGAGGTGCCCATAATGCAAAATTAAAGCTGTCAATTTTCTATTTGCGGTTTGTTAAGAAAGAGTTCTCAGATCTTTTTTTATAGTTTATTATTCGCTCGGTTTTTAGTGAAAAGATGTTCCAAAAAAACAAACGAAAATGCTTTTATTTGAAGCGTAG
The DNA here is from genome assembly GCF_026914265.1 of Mya arenaria. Classification (NCBI taxonomy): domain Eukaryota; kingdom Metazoa; phylum Mollusca; class Bivalvia; order Myida; family Myidae; genus Mya; species Mya arenaria. The sequence continues at coordinate 65,537,616 of NC_069127.1, read as the reverse complement.
TGTCTGAATACATAACCAAATAACTACGCCGCCATTTATTAAATGAAAATTTGAAAGGTCGAATGTGTTGGCAAAACAATTGCGAATACTCATTGGATATAAAACATTTATCTTAGTTAAGAGTGTGTTTCATGTTAATACATGTATATCCAGTTATCTTACTGTCAGAGACCAGTCTGTTTTGCTTGCTTGAGGACAGGTCGATTTCCAGGTAATGATTAGCTCCACGCTATTTTGTTGACACAATTTGAAGCGTGGTTAGGGTAAAACAAAATCGGTAAATCTGTAACTTTTTGTGTGAATTTTCCGGGAAGTTCGTATTACAACGGCAAACAGTTCAAAATACATTTAAACGATGTTATAGCATTCTATTTATGTTCAAACAGTTGTTTTCGTCTGTAATATGTTTGGTATGAAAGCAAACGTTCGAACATTCAGCTTCAAGATCAAGAAAACGTTTTGAAAAAACGGGATAACCATTTTTCTAATAAACGGTAAGTTGTTATTTTCCAAATATATCATTATTTAAACGTATGTAACATTTATTTAAATTTGAAATATTTTATTTGCAAACATTTTCATTTTCAAATTTAAAGTGTTCTATTTTGATTAAGGGGAAGTAACTACTGTGTAACAATGGATTCTAAAAGTAGTTATGAAAGTTGATATTTTCACTTGTTATTTCACTGATAAAACTCCATATTCATCGAAAAGTATGAAAGAAAATGAAATAATGATTAAATCGATTAATAATTGATCATTGATCGGTTTCATTAACCGATTATCGATAGTTATTTTTTGTCCGATTCCCAACACTACGTTTCCCCAAAACAGCCTACGCTCGGGTTTGGTTGAACTTATCTTACAACGGCGGAAATGGACTATACTCATGTCGTTATACTTTATTCAGACGCTACTAAATGGACGGTCGTTGTCTAGTAGTTTTATTTTTGGAAGGAAACCGCAACACATTTTTCGAGTCTTCATCATTTTGCAAAACAATCACAACGAACCTCAAAAACTGGATAAAATGATGATCAATAAATGTTTCAACAAAACTTGCACCCACGATATGAAGAATTTACGTTCGCTGATTTATAGTGTTCCAACTTAGTTGCTACACCCCCCGTTTCTTATCGAAATAAAGGTAACTCCCGCTTTGCGTTCGTTGAGTATAATTGCAAAACGTTTGGTAGTAGATACAGTAACTATATTTACGTGAATACCTCAGAAACACTCTTAAATCCCCATAAGTCGTTTGAATGTTCAAAGGGTCATAGCCCAAACGTATATGGCAGAATCTGGCTGGCTATAAACATTGCAACAAGTCATAGATTGAAACAAATGCCTTGTTCGAAGCGTCTAAATATACATATATATATATATATATATATATATATATATATATATATATATATATATATATATATATATATATATATATATATATATATATATATATATATATATATATAAAGAGAGAGATATGGATACAATGTATAAATATAACCCCATATCATAAAATCATCGTCTGCTATGTAAATACTTTGACTACATTTTGATGTTAATAAATTCAGTTTATGCAAATCGATTCAATTAGTGGTATATGTTAGTTTGAATTTGAACTGGTACCGTCTCTAAAATTTCTTTACAAACTATATATATACAAGCTATTAATATCATTGTATGTTGATAGTACTATGCTCACTTTTAAATTATGTCATTTGTACATGTATATTTGTATATTGTCATAATCCATTTACACACACTGTTGTAATTAACCGTCTGTATATGTAAATATGTTTTGCTCTCCAACTCGGAGGAAAAAAAGATATATATCCATCCAAGGAAAAAACAAATACATTTTTGTTTCTTTAAATATCAAAACAATGGCTTAATATATATATATTATATAACTTTTTATGGACTGGCCTTGTTTATTTCAAGTTATGTCTGTACCTTATCATTGACCTAAATTTCCATATTTGTTATTGAATGTATTAAAATTGGTCTTTGTTGCAATGTCGGTTATTTTTTGAAATTGAATGAAGTTGAGAGCTCGAAAATTGGTTTAAGGCGGATACAGTAATGCATGAATTGTGTATGCAAGGTATTTATTGATAATTATATTGCAAATTACACATCGCCAGCCATGTCAGCTTCGTTACGATATTTAGCTGATAAAGGGTGAGGAATGATACGGGATGATGAGGGTTGCAATATGGACTGGAAAATACAAACACTTGTTATCGTCCTCTCCAAAGATTCAACAGTGGTCAGCATTCAAGTTCATGATGTTACAAAAGTATGGATAACAAATGCATGCTTTATTAATTACAAAAATGTTGCCAACTTCAAGGGTCATAATCCAATTAAGCATGGGAGTATCTAGCTGTTTTAGGAAAGAGAGCGATGCATTAACGACAACTTTCTACGTCTATTTGTTTTTATGAAAAGCATTCAATTTGCGCTTATAGGCGGCATTATTGCTTTACCCCGGCATGACACCATCATGACTTAAATTGTGTTTATATGCCGTAGGTGACATGTGATAAAAGTGACAATAATTTCCAGGCAAAAACAGATAGTAGAAAATTTGAGAAACAGAGTAAGATAATAGATATCCGGCTGTGATACCCAAGCTCTGTGCGAATATAACTTTTGGTACTTTAAGGCGCTCGTTTGAAAGCACCGACACACGGGATACAAGTGTTCTGGATTGAACCAATACTGAGAACACCATTTCTCAGTACAACACTTTTCATGCCGAGCGCTTATGTCTTTCTGTCTGACGCGGCCGGAGTTTGAACCCTTCCTCATCCAAAGCGGACACTTTACCACTGAGCTAATAGGTTGATTTTTGATCGTGTAGGTGTCGAAATTTATTTAATCTCACACTCGGGCAAGTCCCATTCGGCGAGTGCTCCGATAAGATCATATTAGATGTTCGGTAATTCACAGACAAAATGAAACTCTGATTAGAGCTATCCTGGTTCTTTAACGTGCGCCAGTGTATAGTATTGTCACTAGGGAGTCCCGTTTAACGTCTGTCCCGGAAGACGGGGAATCGAACCTGTGACCCCATGGATTGACAGTCAAGTGCGTTACCACTAGACTATAGACCCGCCAAAGTTTTAATTACCAATCGGGAGTGTATACATATACACTGTTGCGGATCGTGAAGGTTGATTGGTCAGTCGCGGGCTTTCAAATCAGCCCACCATCTAGGTGATGGGTAATTTTGACAAGACTAGTCAGTATTCTTTAGTAATGCCTTTATATGGGACTGATTATCAAATTGAACATACTTTGCTGAACGGTGAAAAGAGTTCTTATTTCGTAAAAAGAAACATGCCCGTTGTGTTTAATTTGACATTTACGGTATCAGGTAAAATCTTAGTGACTAAAAAAGGCTCGCTCGCTTCCCTCACTTGGATCATACGTCTAATGACTTTGATTTAACTGATTGTTTAGTCACGGAATAACAAACAATAATATTTTTTTTAAATTCACGCAAGGGTAGTATTACAATTGTCACAGTTGATATAGCCAGATATGAATATAATTTAAGTTTAAAGCGGCAAATTCACATGAGTTACAATAAAGTGTATCAATATAAAATCATTTGGCTTCACCTGTTCCATTGTATTAAAAGTAAGACATAAGTCATGATAGTTTTATGTATTGACCTGTGGGTGGAGTCTGAAACATAAAAGACCTATTGGTAGAACCAAATATACGGAGAACTACCCTGGCGATAAATCGTTTAGTGACAAAGTTGTGACAAGAAAAATTGATGCATAGCATCAAGTCGGCGCTTTAAGGATAAAAGAAAGCACATGCATGTATATACACTAAAAAAAGTTATTATTTACTTCAATGATAACATGTTAGCTAAACATATGAGGTTCGAAAGACATTATTGTTGATAATACTGTTACAATTGTATTTGTTTATGTGAGAACACTTCACTGTTATGAGTAAATAAAACGGGTATAAAAATACTATGCATTATGAAGGAATACTTTGGAATTTCTTCTTTCGAATGACATTTGGAAAACAAACAACTTATCTTAATTTTAATTTTTCAAAACTGCCTTTTTCGCTGCTCGCCAAGGGAGATTCCTGCGTAGGAGTTTGAGAAACATATAGGAGACTGTTATAGTACCGTTTAACCTTCATCTAGTATTTGTTCAGACTTTAAAAAAAACGTTCTCAGGGCTTCGTTTAAGACTTCGTTATCAATTAAAGTATACATTTTTTTTTATATGAAACACACTGTTGTTAACATATAATCGTGCAAGGTGGAAAACATCGAAAACATTTTTCTGCAATTTTTGAACTGGTCCCTAAGTTGGAGCTATTTGTTGGATACTATCAAATATAGCCAGCGCCCTTCTAAACTACAGAAACAAACTCAGTAGCCAAACGTTGAAACATAACCCCGGTTTAATGCCACAGGGTAAATGACATTGAACACGAAAACAAACAAATAAATCCCAAACACGAAACATGGAACAACAGCACAAAACTCCACAAACATACATATTTTACAATAAATTCCCGAATGTGGAATATCTTGCTCCCATCATAAACAATAAAGGAAAATGTCATAAACATTAAACAAGGTATACAGGCTATGTAGCCTATATTATAAAATTATTAAGAGTCAGCTTACAGGTAGCAGAAAAATGGAATGCAAACACTCAACGATTTAAGACAACATTTGTTAGGCTTATTGCCTAAGTACTGTCAACACATCTCATTGTGAAATAGTATAATCGTAGTAATTTAAGTTACTGCAATAGACTTATTGCACAACCCACTCATGCACTTGATCTATAATTAAATTTTCAGGAAATAAACTACGGGGGTACAAAGTGACTCATTTTCATAAGGCATTTTAGTTTAAAAATTATTCGAATAAGCAATTGTAGAATATCTTACCGCTGACATCCGGGTCTCGTATTTAGGACCTTTTTATATGATTTTTTCTAATGAATGATAATATAGGTTTTAGGTACATTACCTTGACAAATCACGTTTACCGAGCGGTAAAATATAACCTTAACGATAAACTATCAACGATATTAACTGCTCCATTTTACTGTTTGGATAACAGCAATTTTTATTTGTAAACTGATAACAACGCCGATAAAAAGCTATTTTTTATGATATCTCCTAAGGTCAACAAGTGTAAAAAAGCCAGTTAACTGAGATCACTCCGTTACATGTTTATGAGCGTGCATGCAAGCAGTTTGTAAGATGATAGTTTAAATTCGGAAACATTATGTGTTATATCAGAGTGAAGGGAATATATAAGTACCCACTGTTATTATTTTTTGCGGTTTTAACACTTTTTCAGAGAGGTAAGCAGATTTGTGTTTCTAAGCCCGTATTCAGACTATCCTCGTAAGTTAATACCAATTTATTTTAGCTCAATTGTGACAAAAGCTGATACCTTATAAAAACACTCCAGGGCAAGAACCTGAGCTGTGTTGAGAAATCATGAGAAATTACCCCAGCTGTAGATCACTCCAACAAGCTCTTAGGCGAGGGCGGATGCATAAACCAAATTGAACACTCTCATCAATTCTCATTCTTAACAGCGTTCTGTTTCGAAATACATTCCTGCTAGTGAAGTTTGTTAGCCTTTTATGTGTATTGCAAAATATTCATCATGGGTATTACCTGCTTGAAGGCTAAAAAACATTTTAACAAACCATGGATATGATGTAAGGCTTATTATTCAAATTTCATTTGCGGTGTCTTTTACTTTAAGATGGATGAGGTCAAATTGACCTTATAAAAACTTATTACACACATTTAGTAAAACATTGTATGTATTTCGTAAACGCAAAACCGCAGTGAACATGAACCCGAGACTTAATTGTATAAGGAATGATATTTGATCGAAGTGCCTTGACTTGATTAAATCCTGGACCAGGAACACAATAAACGGCCGGTTTTGAAGTGCTTCCTATACCAAATGACTGGCATTTTCAGCACTTTCTTTTGGAACGTTCTGATGGCCTGACAGACAAAGACGTATGTAAACGGCGACTGTTGTGTTCACCTAACGAAGAATCAATACTTATGTGATCTCTAATCGTTTTGTGAATTTAGAATTTAAATGATCAAAACTTGCTTAAATGGGATTTCCCTTATCTTGATTCACATGACTACCGGTAAGGGTTTAATTTATCATTTTTTTAAAATTTGTTTTATTGAATGCTGATGGGCTTGTTCAAATTCTCTTCGTTTATTGTCAAATTAATGTATTTGACAAAAACATCACCAAAATAAATTGATTTTTTGGATAGCGTGAAATACTTCGGCTGCTTATATTATTATTATTATTATTATTATTATTATTATTATTATTATTATTATTATTATTATTATTTTTATTATTATTATTATTATTATTATATAGGCATGAGACATGAAAATGGCTTGCTAAATATTGAACAGAAAATGAAATGCTCTAAAGAATTTGTGGTTTTGTATTTAAGGCCTATTTTGCGTTGTGGAGACTTCCAAATAGTTATTTTAGTACCATTTTCAGTACCGCTTGTACAAATAAAACATATGATTGAGTTCTTTCACTTCAACAGCCTATTTTAAAGAAGCGAGTTACCTGAAAGCTATCTTAGTGTACCTCATTGAAAATACCAAATTGTATTCATGAATATGTTTCGTATATACTTCTATACATTCAAACAATTATTCGTAGAAACCACTACCATACGCTATCGGATGACCATCTAAACTTCCTATTCAATATACACGCCCAATCGTTATAGCTTACATGTATTTTTTGTATATGTCAAATGCTGCAGTATATAATTCAAAAGGTATACATGTAAAGCATTAGATTAGATGATTGTAAATACTTGTTTTGTTAATGGCAAAGATAACAAAACGTGCATTCAAATAACCAAGCCCAAGGTACTAGGCCTTAAACATTCCTTCATTTTACCAATAGATATGGAAAAGCGCGGAGATAAAATTTATCTCAAGTAAAATGTAAATGAAAGTAATCAAGAGGTGTCGTAATATTTCAGTTCTTCAATAGCCAAAAGATGAGGACCTGTGTCTTTTTATTTTGAACTCTACGAACAGAAATGATAATATTCAAAATGACACGTAATACGATGTGAAATATTTAAGTTGCTAATATAAAGCTCCATTGTATTGGATTTGCCATGTTTGTTCTATTTAGTATTTCTTATAGTCAAGATTGTACAATTAATCAATATGACAAACAGTTATTTTAAACAGAATTTGGAATAAGCTTGAAGTTTTTCATAGTACTGATATCAATTTGAATTAAGCCAGATGTGTTTAAGTTCTTATATTGGTAAGTTGAATTAAAGGGGCAAATTTAAAGTTATTTTGATCTTTTGCTCGTATTTTGAATATATGTTCAAACCTATGATAGAACCATGGTCAAAGGTTAGATCCTTGTCAGTGTTCATAAAAGTATGCTGTTTCAAAACGACCATTGTGCCACGTGACCTGTATTATCGAAATGAAGAAATTCGGCGTGAACAAAACATCTTTAAAAATTCCAGGATTTTTTTATTGTCCAATTTGTTTAATACTCTGTATGCGTGATGTATTGATATGGTATACACAAATCTATGGAAACTACAAGGACAAAGCACATTGTCCGAATTGTAATTCGACTGATATTTTGATATTTTGTAAAAGAAACACTAAGGTGGTAATTGGAGTATGGTTGGCCGAAATTAATATACATGTTTGACCCATTCTTTTGTATATTGTAGTATTGTTAAAAGTATCCAATTTGCTATATTTTGAGCAGAAAAAAAATATATATTGGTTGTTCCATATGTGAATGTAAAAATAAAGCCACTATTATATATGACTTTAAAAAAACATTAAACAGAACATCAAAACGCAATTAATTAACAAAAGCTGACTTTGTTCTAGAAATAAGTTTTCAAAAATGGTTCTATTCACAAATTTTCAGAAAATTGTACGAAGGTGTAAAAATGTATCGGATGACACAATCAATTCGAACATAGGAAGATACTGGGCAATAAATTAATGTCATTAAGCCAGCTTTTTGGTCGCTAAAATAATATTCCATGTTGGATTATTTTGGGCAGAAGTTTGATAATATCGCTTATAGAACGTGCTTATTGTTTGTAACCAAGTTCTCAACGAAAACCGGGTTATAATAATGGGAATGTCGTTTGGGCGCGCGGGCGTCAAACCAGCCAATTGATTTATGCTCACATTGATGGATACTAATGAAAGTTGGGGTGTAGGAAGCTTATGCGAAGAGCTAACTTAAGATTGTTTTGAGTGGGTGGTGTCAATGTCAAAGTCATTGTTTCCCAAAACTGAAAAATATGTTCTGCCCAATAACTTAAGTAAGAATGGATATTATGGAAAATTGGTTTGTAGGTAACTTTTGTGAAGCGCTAGCTTTTGACTGAATTTGAAAGGATAGGAGCCAGGTCAGTGTTACAATTTTCTTACCAAAAATAAGAAATTATTTCTGCCAAATAAGGTTAGTTACAATTGATGGATATGGTTATAAAAGTTGGTGTGTAGGTAGCGTATTTGAAGAGCTGGCTCGGGAGTGATTTTAAGGGGGTTGCTGTCAAAGTCAAGTTCACTGTGACTTAGAATAGAAAAAAATAGTTTCCAATCAATTACTTAGACAAAGAAACTGTTCGCACACAAGATACCACACATTGTCCTCTCTCACTTTTGAACTTATGGTCCAAATACTAACAAAAGGTCAATATAATCTCATCCAAGAGGTCATAAATTCAAGCCTTGTCAGTATTAAATTTAGTATGCCGTTACCAAAAGCCCATAATGCCAAGTGCACTTTTATTAACCTAAACAAGAAAATGGCATGCACAAACTTGATTTAACATGTTTCTATTCGGAAACTATTTAATACTCCTTATCAGTGCTGCGTTAAAATAGTATACGATAAACAATGACACTTTAAAGGGCAAGCACAGTGTCAGATTTGTAACCTTGAAACAAGAACAATCTTTAAAAATTTTAAAAAAGTCTTTAAATCTTTAAAAATTAAAAAAAAATATAAACGGCGTAGATTGATAAATGCGTTTCGATATAAATTAACTAAAAAATAACAATAGTTGAAAGTAAACGCAATTTAATATAAATTGATAATTATATAAAACATATTGCTTTATAATGGTGGCTCTTAAGGGGCGGCCTATAAAATGTTGTAAATGACGAGATGAGAACACTATTCTTTTTGACAAAAAAAACCTCAACGCAATTAGCAGAACATCAAAATGCAATAAATGGACGTAAGCTGACGGTTTCCTATTTATAGATCTTCAGAAAATGGTTTCTATTCTCTGATTTTTAGCAAGTTGTATTGTAAGCAGGTGTATGGGACGATCGTTTAAACATCTTATTGTGTGTAAGTTTGTTGTCTCTATTAAGAATAATGTATTCCGTACGGCCGTAATCTCTGTGTAGTCATTGGCGAAGTGTAGATCAAAAGATCAATACTTAGAAAATAAAATACTAAAAATAATTTTTAACTTGTAATTTAATTGGTGTTTAAAATTAGTTTAAGATAACACTTTGTGTTAAATAGCTCGTTAAGGAGGCACTTTGCACTGCTTTATATTCACTTATGTTCATGGTAACTGTTTATGGATTAGACTTATTTGGTTACAGAATCAAATATCGTATAGATCATACAGAAGCAATGAACCATAGCAACTTAACCTTAATTTAGATATTTGAATAAGCTGCTGATGTTTCAACGCAAAGCAGCGCGGACAAATAAATACCTAACGCACGATAGGTCATAAAGGGCAAAGCGCGATGGCGATATTCGGCCAAGGTTGGTAGAGATCTACATAGGAAGCATTTCTGTAACGATATTTCAAGGTCGGGCGTACTGTTTCAAACATTAAATAAAACGAATTACATTTTGAGCATTTCATGCCTCTTTTACTACCCGATCATCTAATATATTGATTAAATCATATTCAAGTTTCTGCTTTTAAACATGGTCACCTGGTAAACATGTCGTACTTGGTAATTAAAATTTTGCAATTAAAAGCGACGACCTTTTAGATGTGTTCGAAAGTCAAGTACCATTCAGAACTGTGGGCCGTATGGACTCTTTAGGTATTATATTTGGTAAAAACACTTGCTAAACAAACAAGCCGTGAATCAAGTCGATAGGTGTGCATGTTATACAATGCAGTGTTTAGGTTTTTATCTGTTTTGATTGCACGTCTAAACTGATTTACGGGACAAATACGCAACATCAGTTCATAGTAAATAAGCTTTTGTTTAACGTTTTTTTCATTTCATATGAAATATGTTTATGTCGCACTAAAAAAAACGAACTGTGATGTCTCATGAGTCCTTAAGGGGAAACTACAAAAATGTTATCTCGTTTTTTTTATGTTAGAACTATTATGGCTGATGGGGTAAGAAGCGTTTCCCCTGTAGAAATAGACGCCCAGATGGTTCCTCCTCGTGCTGTTCAGTCAGCTGAGTGTGAAGGCAATCGAGATGAGTCAGCATTTCTAGAGACAACTATTAGAAAATATGTAGCAGAAGAAGTCGCTCATGACGAATGTAGCATAAATCCACCCAGTCTTTCTAGCATAGAACAGTTGTCACAAATAAGTGATGACAGGATTGCAAACGAACCAGAACTCAGTGTCTGTGGTGAAGAAATTGATAACAGGACTGCCTATCGCTTGAAAATATTTCAAGGAGAAACCCCTGACGAAGGAAACAATCAGGGTGTTCATGACAAGAACAATTACGTACAGACTTACCCATTATATCAAACGGAAAAGGAACATTCTGAAAATGCCGCTGACCATGTTGAACATCAAACAGAGATGGACAACACACCATTTCATATTTTGAAACCAAGACCAGAATGGGCATTGAATTTGCTTTTAAATGACATCTCCCGATCGATTGACAAAGATGACTTTGAACGTTTAAAAATGTTGTTCAGATGTAAGAATTTGATGTCTGTACTTCACCTGTTTGTGTGGTAACAGGTCTTGATGATTTCACATCCCGGCTCTCCCAAGATAATGCCCGTGTCCTAGTGTCATCAAGCTGTCGGTGGCGGGCCAAATTGGGGGTTTATCTTACAACATTCATATACCGTGTTTAAATTTAAGAGCGTACATTCAATATTGTAATGTTTTTGCGTGCTTTGTATTAAGTGTTGCATTATCCTCATACATATATGTATTTATTTCAAAGGTAATGTCATTATTATATTTGAGCACAAGGATTTGGGACAAGAATTGGCCATTCAGTAACATTATTCTTTTACGTGAAGATTGCCATTGCAATCATTTACAATTTGATATCTATTTCGCAAATACATTTTCTTTAGTTTAACATTTATTGTCGTTGAAATGGAATATCTTTTCATTTTAAGGAATAATTTGGTGATTTACTAGATGAAACGCTTTGTGTAGATCAAAAGAGGGCACCTACATCCTTCCCGATACCACTTCCATCAGACCAGTCAGTCATCAAAAATATTAAACAACGATGTATGACCAGTTTGTTTGTCTCTAAACATAGATTGAAATTTGCGTATGATATCCGTGATAACCGTTTTTCCTTGCTTTGTTTAAAATATTTTATTTCGTTTAATAAAATTAAATTTGATTACATTTTGTACTTGTCCCTGTACATACAAAATGTAACAATCGATTAGCGGACTTGCTTTCTCATAAACACGACTTATTTCCCCGTCACAATGACTTAGTCACTAAATACGTCTCAGAATTTCACCCAATTAATTGAATTTCATTTAAACGAGCTAGTAGTCATAACAACGAAACACTTCGTCGTTTAGATGCTTTTTTTACAGAAACAGGTAGTCGTTTAAAAGAAAAAAGTCGGTTTAAAACGATAAAGAAATACCTTCAAAAGAGATGCAAGTCGGTGTTAAAAGAAATAAAAAGTCGTTTAAACACGATGCTTAATATCTAAAATACGACATAGAAAGTAATTCGTTATGAAACGACCGAATGTGACGCTTAATTGAAGCATGTGACTCTATGGTTAAATAAACGTGATGACATCTTAAACCATAAAGCATATCAGAAAAAAGTAGAAGAGGGAAAAACAAAAACTTCAACTTCAGAACGGTTCCCGAATACTATTTTGTACCAGCAATAAATCAAATAATTTTATACTTGATATGAGCATCACGTTGCCGAAACAAGAGCGGTATCTTTTCCAATTACTCTCGTGACTGGATTATTCTAGAACACCCCATGCCATTCAACTTGCATGCAATGTACTAAACAATTATATACTTTTCAAATGTTTCATAACAAGTAAAATGTCACGCTTCCATAAAGCTACATAAATTGTAGTGGTAAAAATGTTTGTTTAAATTCAGTTTGTTTTTGGCTTCCCAATAGTGTTTGATCTGTATTCGCTTGCTCTTGTCTTCCGAATGTTGCTGAACAAATTTGACTTTAAGGTTTTCTCTTCCAATCTCAGATAGTAAACTTGGATGAAACTGACCTGAAACAAGTTAGAACTGCGTCGAAACAAGCGTTAACAATATCTTGAAATAAAAACAAAAACTACTGTAGTATAAGCCATTACTAATACATAATTAGGTATTTAGATAGATTTTATTTGTATAGTAATGAAAAGAAAGAACAATCTTAATGATGTAATTTTATAAACGTATATTGATAGTACACTTAATATACACGGCGGGAAATCCACGAGACTTAATGGTTGGTTCCAGTTCATAATGGCGTCTTCAAAAGACTCGATTCGAGAAGAAAATCAAGGTAATACATAGAGTTATAATAATTTCTTGAAGTCCGATTTTAAATGAGATAGGTTGAAGTTCCAAAGATAGGTTGCCGTCTGCACGTAGGTGGGCATATGATAATTATGTAATGTAACAGCAAGCATGAAAAATAGCCCTCCGCTGATAAAGCATATAATATATTATAGGTTGTATTTTTGCGTATCAACATGTGAGTTGTGCCGTCACAAGTGTCGCTGTACACGGCATAAGTTTGTCATGGTACACAGTGTTTAATGAATTTTACCAATTTCGTAATAAAATATGGCACAGTCTACGACTCTAAAAGAGTCCTATTTCCGGTTTGTTTTCGGAGTTTGATTGTTGGCCTAGTTTCTCTAAACACTACGACGAACCAGATCTCAAAAACTAGTTTTGACAATGCTCCTTACGTCGGACATTTCGTTTTCTTCTTAAATGTGTTATTGTTTTGTTCACTTTTGAAGCAGATTTTGTAAATGCATATTAACGTATATGCTGTTTTCAAGCAAATAAGATTGATTTGAAACCCACGTGACTTATTGCTAAAGTGCACGTCAAAAAATGTAATCAGACGGTCTCGATCCAGGTTGGTTTTTAAAGATTTCTTTTTTTAATACTGAGATATTTTTGTCATATGAACACCATAAACCGTAAGTACTTCATACGATAATCATATTTTCAGCAAGCTTTGTGCGTTTTGAAGGTTACAGAGGCTATGAAAACAATGATCATATACAAAATTGATAAAGTGCACGGATATTTTAGATTTGATAAAGTACACGGACGTTTTTAAACCTTAAGTGCATATCGTTATTATTTCAAAGACGGATGCTAAAACGTATTATAATACATTTTAACTACTCTGTACACTCGTAATTGAATGTTGGTCTCTGTTCGAAACAGAGGCATTGTAATGGAGTGCCAATAAAAGAATGAACGCGCTTTAAGATTCAGACTGATGGAGTCAAGAAAATGATGACCTATTCATAATGTATCAATGAAAAGTGTGTTATTACAATAAAACCCAGTCGTGTATTTCAACAATATAATCGCAATGCAAATATAAAGCTTTTAATTTGTCGCGATGTGTGCTCCACGCGTTTTTCGTTTGCATTTTTTTCATTACATTTTCGCCTGTATAATACGTGACATACCGTATAGTAACATATAATTGCTTAATAACTGTGCATTTTGACACATTTTTAAATAGCTAAGTGTGATTGTACTTTTGAATGAATTTAAAGTAATAGATTGACATTGTGATTTGATAGAAGTTTATTATTGTGATATTTGTTTAACTTCAGAAAATGGGGACTCCGTATGTATGCCAAGAGCGCTGACATTAAAATAATCACACAGTGTTTAAAAGAACACTTGCAGCACATTTTTAACCGTTCTTATTGCTTATTTTTTACATTGGAATCCACAAATATCACAGGTCAGTTTCAAGTGGCTGCTTTCGTGTATTTTTAAGTTTGATTGAGGTGCAAATGATTTGCAACAAGTTGCACAAATGTGCGATTTCGCCACGCCGTACTTGAAAACATGAAATGTCATGTCACAAGTAAGTGAGGAATGCCCGCATTGTGTTACTTGAAAATAATTTATAAAACAAACCTCGAAAACTTTGTTGACACTTAGTCTACATAACTGCCATACAGTGATTTTCCGAACGCGTAGAGCGTTCTTCTCTAGCGTCAGAGAACTAAATACTCAAAAGTACATAAATGACATTGTCCACGGTCACATGGACCACATTCTTATGTGTGAAAGGCAACTCCACCCACCAACACACACACACACGCACACACACACACACACACACACACACACACACACACACACACACACACACACACACACACACAAGAACGGCGAACTCACAATTTAACAAAGTAACAGTAGAATATGTACACGTTTTCCTTCTCAATATACAACAGTTTACAAATGTCATACTGAAAATCTGGGAGTAGGATTAAATGGAAAAGATCCCAAATAATAAAGCATGAGTCAGTATTAATATGCTGTCGTCGGTTGATTTGATCACTGATAACAATGATTTGATCGATATCAACGCGCGCTTAATGATTTACAGCGGTGCGGTATCATGTGAATACAAGTAGCTTCAAAAATCGTCATAACTTTATAATTAAGAATGACATTCATGCAACGAGATAAAGCGGAAGAAATGACCTTTCATTATATAGAACATACCGTCATAACAAAACAATTGGCATTGAAACAGCGAGTTAAAAAGGCAGTTAAAAGAAAATCGTCAATATTTGACCGCAAGTGAAAGTTTAAATAAAAGCAATGAAAGTGCTGAATGCGGCAATGCCTTGATAATAATCGATTGTGTGTTTACTTAAAGCGAAAATAATATTGTCTTAAAACTTACAACTTGAAAACCTTTGGTCCCAGTGAATTTAACATTAAAAGCCATCATTATTCAACGTTTAAATGTTGGTGAATAATGATTGGTCTCGAAAGTGTTGAATACGTTTCTAACATTAAAACAACTGTCAAGTGTGATATCAAAAGTTACTAAAACTTTAGTCTTAGGCTAACATCAAGTATGAATACTTGCAAATAAGACTTATAATCTATCTTAAATGGAATAAAGCTCAAGCTTATGAAAATCTCATATTAAACCAATTTCCAATCTACAAGTTCCCATTAGGTAGTGTTATGTTTTTATTTATAAAAACTGCTTATAATAGAATGTTAAAGAAAACCAAAATATTGCACACTTAAATGGGAAATGAAAATGTCAAAATATTGAACATACAGTCAAACCCCGTTGGCTCGAGCTCGCAGGGACTGGCGAAAGTACCTTAAGCATTGGGGGATTCGAGCAAAACAGGAATGCTTAGTTTCAGTATAAGGAAATTGGTCCTTTACATCCAGTTTGAGACGATGAGGAAATCGAGCCAAGCAAGTTCGAGCAAATGGGTTTCGACTGTATTTGTTAAAGGAATATTGACAAAAATTGTTTCAGCATCTTTAGAAAAGAACATAATACAAAATTGAAAATGTCGCTTTAACATATTTAAATGTTGTAGTTTCAACCTTGTCTCAACATTTGATGCCGCGACAAAGTGTGATTCTTATTGTGAAATGTTGTATGTCGGTTCAGTCCAACTTTCATGTAAAAAAAACAAGAGTGACAAAATGGCCCTATGTCTCTCACCTAAGTAAAATGACAAACAAATCATAGGTTATTAAGCTTGTTTTATAGCTTGCCTAGAAAATAAATAGTTGCCGATAAGTTCATGAACGATATTGAATACGAAGAAAGGAAGTGGATGCTCGGTACATTTATATGGTTGCTGAGAAACGTTTTTAAGTAACTGGTTGATAAGGAAGTCATTAACAGCTAAGGAAGTCACTGGTTGGTAAGAAAGTCATTGGTTGCTGCAGATGTAGTTAGTGACTTAGCACTACATGAGTCTACATACCAATTATCAAAGGTCTTGGCCTTGCAATTTTAGATATGATATAACGGTTTAAGTGTATAGCAAACCTGGGATCCCTGGGCCGGTATTCACAAAACATCTTCATTCATTTCCCTACATAAGTCATTTCAAAGTTCAGTGTATTGATGGTCATAAGGTATTTTAGCGATACCAGCCCAGGGCATTTTATTTAACAATTTTGGTAAGGGCCTCTATATAAGGCTAGTCTTGGAAATGGTGTTTAAGGAAAGATTTTAAATTAAGACTATATAAGTAGATAGAACACCTGGTACGACAGGGGCAGGGCCAGTTTGGACTCCAAGAACATAATTTGAACAAACTGGATAAAGGACCATGACATGTGGCTTCATACCTTATATCAAAGGTCTGCGGTTTAGGAGCAATTATTTCAAAGGGTTTTACCGCATAAGTGTATAGAAATCTTGGGACCCCCATGGTTAGGCACGCTATGACCACAGGAACATGATTTGAACTACTTTAGTTAACAGCCACTTCATGAGGATACATTATTAAAAGTCTTGGCCAAAGGTTTAAGAGAAAGTTCTCACTAACTGAGTATAAAAGAAACCAGGGACAGCTTGGGCAGATGCTTTTTCGATCAAAGACCAATTTTTGTACAATCTTGGTGAAGTACCATTACAAGAGGCTACATTGGTGAGCGAGACAAGTGAGTTTTCTACAGCATTCTCCACAGCACAAGAAAACTCTCTCGCATACCTTCATGCCAATGTGAGTTATTTAGTATTCATTTTACAACCGTAGTCCATTTCACTCCGACTTTTACGAACCTGTATGGAAATCGACAGACGCTAGTATACAAGAACATGGTCGTCTGACTAATGGAATGCTATTAGAAAAAATACGTCCAAAATAGACCTACAACTGTAAACAAAAATATTAATTGTGTATATGGGGTTAAACAAGTGTACCAGGTCATTAATGCCTACGAATTTGTTTGGTTAAAGGGTTGTACAAACCAATTTTAATCAGATTAGAGTGGACGTCCATGTAAAGATATATACATTTGCAAATAATTGTTGTAGCGGGCTTGATTGTTAAAAAAAGAAGTGCAAAATGTGAAGGATGGAGAATTTGTTCAGCACATTTTGAGAGTAAAAGGCCTTCATAGCTTATTCACTTAATATTCCATGTTTGTTTTTGCAATGATTCAAACTGGCAGCTACTAAATAAGTTTTTATGCGTTTTTTGAGTGAGACAGATAATTTTTGTAGTTCATCCCTATATTGGGTTGTACCTGTTATTACCACGCATTAGCGCTTTGCACACTTCTTTATCGGAATTTATGCGGATGTGTATACAGTAACGTTGTAAGTCAAAATATTTTCATACCATTAATGTCCTATTAAATGTGCATGTCCTAAAAAACGTTAGGGGTTTTTTCCAGGGTCTATTTATAATTATGTGGCATGAACAATGATAAATTTAACCCTAAACACCAAAAATGCAAATTAAACCCGATGAAGAACATTCCTACGGCCGCTATTTTAGATCACCTGCTAAAATCATGCGTTAATGAAAAAAAAACTTATTTTATTGTATACATATGACGTGTGCCATAGAAATTGCCGTAAATTCTGTATTGATAATGTATTCAGTGAACGACTTCATTGTTCTACACAGCAGGGTAAATGTATGTATATAGCAGCTATGCTGCAGCAGATACTGATCGTTATTTCATATTTATGACCCGACTTGAAAGGATTATAGAATGTTGCCAATTGGGTTTGTTTTTTCTTCTTTTTAAGCGCGCAGAGTTCTCATGAAGACACTCGAACGCATCCTGCTTGTTTAATATGACATATATGATAATATCATGATTTAAACTGATGGTAATTTATTTTGATTATATACATTTCATGTTTCCTGAATAGCAGAAATTCTTTCGTCATTAGATTGGCGAGGGCATTCATGTAATTTTTCTTCACATGACTTGAAATACCGACGTCTCTGACGTTTTGCCGAACAAGAGTGGAATGCACTATTGTGAAAAAAGATATATTTACTGATAAATTAATATAACTTTTTTCGCAATCATTGTAAAATAAGTTAAACTAATCATTGAATGCTTGCCAAGGTTACCTCTAAAATATATAGATTTCTATTCAACTTTTGAAAAATGTCAAAATAATGAGTTTTTGACCATGATTTGTTTGCTTTTGATTCCTTTGAAGATATTATTTCGGCAATTTTTGATGTACCAAATCGGAACACTGCCAGGCAGTATAGCTTCAAGCAAGCCTCTTCATTAGTCTAAAATAATAGATGTGTTATAAGTGATTCTTCTTAGCCAAGATTTGCCATACCAAAAATCGTAAACAAATATGTCGACATACAACCACTTAGACAAGCCTCTGCAATAGCTAGACTGGGTGATCAAAACGTTATTTTCATTTGGTCAACCGTTAATGACAAATTCTGCTGCTGATCTGGGAGTAATAAAGATTTTTTCGATCTCAGTGCTGACAAAACCTACATAAAGTGAATCAAGTTACATCTCAGTATGTATAACTGTATAATCCATGGTTACTAGTACTAGACACGAACTATTAGTTTGTTTTATTATCATTTCTATTGATGCAGCACGCATCAGCGCACTTAGCGTATACTGTTGGTAGTAAATTTATACTTACCATGTTGATGATACTAAATCATAATGTTGAAATACCTTGATCAATGCGTCCCTTCCGGCATCACTTTCATGTTTTGATCTTCTATGTACTGTTGCAAATATTGCAAAACATGTGCATATTCTAAATTCGATTCTATTTTAATTCCGTTTGACTTTCGTTAGCAATGTTGCTATGACATGCCACGGATTGGAATTGCATGAAATTTTTCGAGCCATTTATTCCATGTTACTCACGGTTAGTGTAAAATTAATCCATATGATAATGTAAATCATTCCATGGACAGCAACACTCAATATATGCTCTTGCTTAATAACTTCACTTGTTTAAAATTCATGCTAAATGCTTGTTTGTTTTGTTCTTCATAAAATCCAACATGGTTGCTGGTTTTTTTCGACGGTGTCAGAAAATGGAACATTATAAATCTGACGTCAGAGTAGACTTACAGTAGTCGTCCGCAACATGATCTAAATACTTTGGAAACTTCAATATCGGTCATGTACATGTCATTTTAGCAACATGATCTGTTAAATTGGTAGAATTGTGAAAAAATCGAACATCATTACACAAATAACGTCTGAACGGAGATTGTTTCGACATTTTGAATTTCGGACGGATTCACAATTCACTTTTACAAAATAATTGTTCGGCTTTTGATAGTGGAGTGATATATTCATGTTTATTTGTGCATAACTTGTACTTTAATTATTTTTTTTTAAATATATCATTCACTATTTATTTATATAAAACAGTGCCAATGAAAATTTAAACAATATCAACCTTAATTTATTTAGAATTTACTTCATGAGTTTGAGAACTACCGGTCCTCGCACTGAGATGAGTGATGCGACATTTAAAGAAAAGTTATTGCAATGCATACACCGAAATAAAGCAAGGAACCTTATCTTCCGTGAGATATAAATCATAACGTGACAACAATTGATTGGCAGAAATGGGCCGATAACTGTGGCGGTTCGGGAGAATAAAAGAGCAAAATTTATCACATTTTTAATTATCTTCATTTAACTTATACATATATATCATGACAATAAGATAATTCTCTGTCGAATAATGGAAATTTGAATGTGAGAATTATATTTTAATTATTTTCCATGCAAGTTCAAGGTGTATGGAAAGCATATGCGTTATTTAGAAAGGCAATAATGTTATCAACGTCAATATTTCTACTTAACTAAAATAAATTGAAAAGTAAGACACCATTATTTCTGGTGATTGAACTTTGAACATAATAACTATTTTTTGTTTATTTTACATATAGCGAGTCATAAAACATCGGTTCACGAATAAAAGCAACTTTAATAAAAAAAATACAAATGTCTTCATGATTTGCATGATCGCTTGACAAAACATTAGTGATTTGAACCATAAAGAATATTGCTTTCGTTTGATTAAATGTTGAAGGTTTTGTATTCATTACATATCAATAACAGTTCTTCTGGTTACGAGTATGTTAGAAAGCAACAACAACGGATTAGTATTCGCACGTTTGTGTAAAAGTGGACACGAATCGACTTAAATCAAAGAAAGTTACTCAAAGCTGGGAATATGAATAATTTCCCTACTCCCAGCTCGAATGAAACCGAAATTAAACTTAACTCCTCATTTTTCAGTTTTATAAGGTTTTCTGTAGCTTTTCGCATATATATTGATTCGAATAGTACTCTTTATTAATTGTAGTCGCTTAAATGTAACCAAAAGATTGGATTGATTTTGTATTCTTCTTTTCTTGGAATGATCATAGTTCATATGTTTGCAGAAACATCTTAACCACATACCTACGGTATAAATTAATTGTATTTACATTTTATTCCGGTAGTACAGCTTAATATAAGGACAAAACAATCAATTAATTGAATATATTAAAATACATGTATAGTTATTATGTATTCCATCCATCAAGAGCAATTCTTCAATCGTTTGAATATCATGAATGATGCTGTAACGTGAATAAAATAGAACTACAAACTAGCAATTACAACTCAGAAAGATTGTCATAATAATTCTCATTGGATTGTCACTGTAAGTTAACTGTCTCTAGGAAAAAACGCATCGAGCAAGGAAGAAATCTGCCAGAAAATGTATAACACATCTTGACACATCGATTTTCACATAAGTATTGACCTGAAAGTACAATCAAAAAAATAAATAACAGTAATGTCATGTCTGTATGTTATATGGAGATGGTAAAATCTGTTCATTGAAGATGGTGAACCCTTTTATAACAAAGAGTGAATGTTTTTTCGAAATCTTTCTTCAGGTTTGACCAAATATATTCCAGGGATCATTTTGTGGGTTTATAGTGGTATAATGTGACTCTGTATACATGTCTTAACCTTATCCTGGCAGGAACCATCCGATGCCTATTTTGGCAATGATAAAATGGCAAAATTCAAGTCACCAATTAAGCAATATTTTAACTGAGTAATTAATAAGGAATGCATGATGCTTACAAAAATATGTAAAAATATGATAAAAATATATACATATACATTTTGACAGATAATAAAATACCACCAGTCTGACTCAAAGTTTTAACAGAAGTATCACAATCTCCAAAAAAATACCACATTTCTGATTATAATTGACGATTTGTTATTTCCATCAAATTTGCTAAAAAGTGTACAATACCATTAAGCTATGACATATAATACAATTACTCAAATAAGTTGCCCATATTTATATTCGTGTGTGTTTGTAAACAAACACAATCTACCCCCTATATTGCAAAAACCGCATATTGTCCGAATATCACCGATCCGAATACGAAGCTTGCACATTTAGCCTAAAAAAATATGGTTACACAATCGAATGTAAAAACATACACTATAACCTATACGACAAAATAAACTCAAACACTTTTAAAGTGTTTTACTTACGGGTAATGTATGCTTACTTACTGTACTGAAACATTCTATGCTGGGAAAATACAGACTATAAACATTATTTGCAGCTCTGGTTAATCTACAAACCTGATGTAGGCAAACTGTATATCACAACCTTTAAAATTACCATATTGTCAAATCAAACAATTTCTTCACCATTAAAATAAACTCATACCTGAACACATTTGTATATGTGCATTATTTAAATGGATAACAATTCTACTTTGATTTAAAATATACTTTCATTTACTATGCTAAAACTAACTTTGATCTACATGGGAAATTATTTACTGCATTTGTGGACTTTACCAAGGCGTTGATTATTTTGCAAGGGATATCATATGTTCTAAACTTATTGAACTTGGTGCAAGAGGTAAAATTTTAGACATTAAACGTTCAATGTACATGAATGTTTAGACTAGAGTTATATATAAACATGTTTAATGTGTTAGTTTTAAGTGTTTGATAGTGTCCATCAAGGAGAATCCTTATCCCAATTTTTGTTTTCTATGTATACTTTGATATTGTTTTGTTGTCAGAATCAGAGGATGGCTAACAAGAAGGTATGTTATAACTAGAGGGATATTGTGATAGATGAAAGTTAAGTGTAAATTCACATTTTCTTTAAAGACACACGTTATGCTATTAAGGAAAAGAGGTAGATTAAGGATGAATTTGGAATTTTCGTATAAAGGTAAGGAATTAGAAATTGTTGACAAGTTTACATATCGTGGAATTGTGTTTACACCTTTACGAAAATGTTCAAGTATAAATAAACTTAGGCAGTGCTGACCTAAATTTCTAACGTTGTCTATCAAACATAGATTATACATTGTTCATAAACTTATATATCCTGTTTTAAGTTACGGATCTGAAGCATGTTGTCTTTTTAATAGACAGCATATGGAAAGAGTCCATTTATTTTTTGTAAAGATGTATAAGGGGTAAAAACACAAACTAAAAAAAAGATTGGTTTATGGTGAACTAGGTAGGACTTGTTTAGTAAACGTTCTGTATTTTTTTATTTAGATATTGGCCGAACATAGTAAATATGCAAACCATAAACATTGTCAGAACTGTATAAAAAACAATGTATTTAGACTTCCTAATAGAAATCCAAATATTATGTAATGGATACAATGTTTAATATAAATACTACAGAGACTTGGGTTTAATGATGTAATGTTGAACCAAGGAGTTGGTGATATCGAGTTAGTTGTGCATGTTATTAAGCAGACAGTTACTGATATATTTATACAAAATTGGACCTCAGAATTATGAGAGTCTACATTTATCGGATGAACTAGAAGATCATTTTGTTATTTAATGTAAATTGTATACTGATATCAGAAAAGCTTACAGAGATAATATCAGTATGCAAGACCGAATATGATTAAATTGATAGAAATATTCACCTCTCAAAATACTAATGTAAATAGAAAATAATCGATGTATTCAAAGCCTTCGATTTGAGAAAGACCTACTGTATGTTTTACGGATATTATTTATTTATTCCTCTCGCTATGTTTATGTTGAGCTATGGAACTGTGATTGTTATATCAATCTGTAATTGTATGATTTAAATATTGAATGGCCATTGACTAGGTTATTTGCATCAATGTATTTTAGTGATTCTATACGCATGGGCATACAACCTATTGTATTTTGAAAAAAAAAACTCTATAAAATCTACATACTAAAATGCAGACGTTGTTCATCGACATTAAACAGGTAATAGAGTTTCCATTTTTTATCATATATTCGTTTACATGTATTTTCAATAGACAATGGTTGCATCGTGTTACATTATTATACAGTGACGTAGGTCATTTGATTAATACACATATGGCAATAGCTAAACAAATATGGACAATGCACTTGACCCCCCAACACCCCCCACCCACCTACCCCCCCCCCCCTCCCATAAATTAATTAAATTGAGGATTTGTTGATTTCAATGTAAGATCGTTTGTTATTTCACGCTTGTTATAGAAAAATGTATTGTAATGAGCGGTGAATGTTGTGCTTTTTCACAAATAAAACTCACAATTCTATCAAAAAGAAATATTCTGAAGCTAATAAATGATAACTTCAGAGACCTAAATCCCGCGATATCTAAAAGAATGAGGATTATGTATCTTGCGACTACTTGAACAATTGAACAAATACAACCAATGCAAATAAGTCGGAATATTGAACGATGGGAGCTGTTTAGCACAATCACCGTGCTATCATGAAAAAGGGCTTAACTGATCAGTATGTAAATACATATAAATAAACATCTAAAGTGTTATTGGAAGGTACCTCAAGAATTTATATTCGATTGTAAATATCATGCAAACCACGCCATATAAACAAACTCACTTCAACCAGTAATAAATAAAAAAAAACACAATTTATTTCCATTTGATATGAAGTGGATCGTATTTTTAACAGATATTGTTTGTATATGACGAATAGAAGTTCCTATTATCTGAAATCAGCACGTTCTGAAAATGTGAAGGTTATCAATGATCTAAGCCTCTCCCAGGGGTACCGTATCTTTACATAATATACAATATTTGAATAGATTTATATGAAAATCAATTTAGTACATAACTGTCTTGCGTAAACGTTAATTCTTGACCCATATATATCAGTCTATATACAGCATTACCTAACACCTTGCTTTTATCCTCTTATAATAATAAAAAAACACTCAAACTTGTTACGGGACACTCATTTTCCTTTATATAAAGTTATTTTATCTTGTAAGTGGACGTGGCAGCTTGTAAATATGATAGTCGGGACACTCATTCTCCTTTATATAAAGTTGTTTAAACTCGTAAGTGGACGTGGCAGGTTGAAAATATGATAGGGAGTTGTTTATTATTCGCAAGAGGGTGAAACGGTACGATTAGGGCCCACATTTGAATTCGTGTGACGGACGTGGAACTTCGCATGTTGTTTGTAACATCCTACGTCGTTTCGAAATGTCGTGTACTGGGTTTTGTGTAGCTTTGTTTGTCGCGTGTTGCTTTTCAAGGACGACACAGAATATTCGACGTTACAAACGATACGACACGCGACATGCGAAGCGACACACACTACCACGCCCGATATGCGAAGCGACGAACGACACTATATCGTGCAAATGTCGTAGTACCGTCGTGTGTTGTGTAACGTGTTCACCATATCAAAAGCACGACACATGACATACGAAGCGACACTCTATACGACGTACGACAAGCGAAGTGATTCACTACACAATATCGCGCAAATGTCGTGAAATTGTCGTGTGTCTACCGAGATCATAGTAAATGTAACGATAATCAAGGACCGGTGTAATTACCGAAAAACCTATTTACCAGAAAACACTTTCATATATATTTAATAATGTGCGCAAGATGGTGGGGGATGCTGCTGGTAACACTTAAGTGTGTGTTAGGGGATATATCGTGTGTAAGGGGTTGGGGGAGGAGGGGTGGTTAGGGAATCGGGAATGGTTGAAGGGGTTGAAAATGGTCTCAAATGCTACTTAAATGACCGAACATCACTTTGATTCTCCCTATCATATACATTATTGTGTGCAAGGAGGTCAGCTGGGGTTAATTATTCATTGTGTGTGATGGTATCCCGTGTGTAAGGGGGTTGGATAGGGAGTTGGGAAGCCGGAGGGGGTGGGGAGATTCTTAACATAACTCAAATGCTACAGTAACTGTAATTACTGGTTTTGGAAAACACTTAACTTTTCCATATCATATCAAGTATTGTGCGCGAAAAGGGTGTAAGAGGCTTGGGTTTACACTATATTGTGAGTGAGTGGGTATGCCGTGTGTGGTGAGGGGGGGGGGGGCCGGAGGTGTGGCGAGTGCAATGAAATTAAATTGTCTCAATTGCTACTTTAATTACTGGAAAACACTTAAGTTCTACCTATAATTTAGAATAGTGTGTGCGAGGAGGATGGGGGATGCTGTTTCTCATACTATATTGTGTTTGACGAGATTATGCCGTGTGTAAGGCGAGGGCGGGGAAGCTGTTGTGGGGGACGGGCTACAAAATGGTATAAAATTCAATTTTAATTACCGGAGAACACTTTGATGCTCTAAACCATATGCAGTAGTGTATGCTAAGGGGATGGAGGAGACTGGGACTCATACTTTATTGTGTGTTAGGAAGGTGTATTGTGTGTGAGGGGATGGGGGAGGGATTGGGGAAGCCGCCAAAGGGGGCTTTAAAAAGGTTTCAAATGCTACTTAATAACTGGAAGACACTAAATATTCCCCTGTCATGTACAATATTATGTTTGAGGGGGCTTGGGTGACGGGGCTCATACTTTAGTGTGAGGGAGGGCGGTTTATCGTGTGTTGCGGTGGGCAGGGAATGTGAAAGCAGGAGAGCGGAAGTGCTATGAAATGGTCCAAAGTATATCTTTATATACCGGAAAACATTGTATTTTTCCCTATCATATACAATATTGTGTGAGAGTGGGTAGTGGACAATGGGAAACATACATTATTGCGTGTGAGCAGAGCACTCCGTGCATGAGGGTGTGATGGAGGGTTTAGGAAAGCAGGAGGTGTAGAAGGGATTGCTAAAATAGGTCATCAAATGGTACTCTAAGTACTCTAAGTACCGGAAAACACGTAAATTTTCCCGATCATGTTCTGTGTGATGGATCGGGGACACTGGGGCTCATACTATATTGTGTATGAGGGGGTATGCCGTGTGCGAGGAGTTGGGGACGGGGATGGGCAAGCCGGAGCGTGGCGGATGCGGGATTGCTATTTACTTATCTGTAATGCTTCTTTAATTTCCGCAAAACACTATGAAATGTTCCGATCACTAATAGTATTGTAAGCGAGGTGGTGGGGGGATGGGCTTGGGCTCATAATAAATTGTGTTTGAGAAGCCTATGCCGTGTGTGAAAGAGGAAGATGGACGGATGGATGGGGGTGCGAAAGCAGGCGTAGATGGTGGGGTTTTCAAGTGGTCTCAAATGCTACTTTAATAATCGGAAAATAATTCTCCCTATCATATTCAAAATTGTGTGTGAGGATGGAGGCTGGGGCCTATATTATATTGTGTGGAGGAGGGAAGCCCGTGTGTAAGCGTGGTGATGAGTGATTCGGAAAGCAGGAAGTCAAAGCTGGAGTTCTTGAAAGAGGTTGCAGACGCTTCTTAATTTACCAGAAAACATTTTACTTTTCCCTACCATATACATTATTGTGTGCGAGGGATGAAAAGGGCTGCTGCTCATACTATTATGTGTGTTAGGAGGGTGTGCCGTGTGTGAGGGGGTGGGGAAGGATTGGGGAAGCCAGAGTGGGAGTCGCGAGTGGTATTAAAAGATCTAAAATGCTCCTTTAATTACTGAAAAACACTTATATATTTTCCATATCATATTCAGTAGTGTGTGTATGTTGGGGGGGGGGGGCTCTTACTATATTTTTTCTAGAAGGGTGTGCCGTGTGTGAGTGGATGAGGGAGGGTGGGGAAGTGGTGGTGGGAGACAGACTATGAAATGGTCTCAAATGCGACTTTACTAACCGGAAAAAACCGGAAATTCACTCCATGATATACAGAATTGTGTGCTAGGAGAGTGAGGGGAGGCTAGGGCTCATACTATTTTGTGTGGAAGGAAGGTATCGCGTGTGTGAGGGGTGGGAGAGAAATTGGGGAAACCGAAGGGAGAGGGTGGATCGCTATAAAATATCCACAAATGCTACTCTTATTACTGTAAATCATAAAAGAAATAATATGTGCAAGTGAGTTAGGGGTTGTGGGGGCCAATACTTTATTGTGTGGGAGGGGGTATGCAGTGTGTTTTAGGGTGAGAAGGTCGGAGAGGTAGGCGAGAGTGCTAATAATTGTTTAAAGTGATTCTTTGATAACCGAAAACACTTGATATTTGCCTATCATATACAGTATTGTGTGCGAGTGGGTGGGGGATGCTGTTGCTCATAATATAATGTGTGTGAGGAGAGAATGCCATGTATTAGGGGTTGGTTGAGGATCGGTGAAGGCGGAGGGGAGGTTCGAGTACTATTAAATGGTCTCAAATGCTACAGTAATTACCGGAAATTACTTAAATTCTCCCTATCATAAACAGTATTGTGTGCGAGGATAGAGGGTGGGGGTCATACTTTATTGTGTGTGAGGAGGGAAGCCCTTGCGTGTGTGTGGATGACGGATTAGGGAGGCCGGAAGTGGAACCGGGAGTTCTTTAAAGCTGTGCTAATCTGTAATGCCTGGAATGAAAACGAATAGCATAATTAATATTTGAATAATAAGTAATTCTTTCGATCGAATATTCTATTACCAAAATGAATCTTTTATAAGCTGTAGTTAACTGTGAGTATTCGCTAAAGAAATAGACGGGGCCCTTTAATCGTTCGTTGTCGTAGCTGGTACCCGCAACGGTTCCTTATTCTTCCCAAAATTAGCCTCTAAAATTCTCTTTTTTCAGAAAAAAATCTCAAGAAAAGGTAATTCATTTTGTACAAACAAAACACAAAATCGAATAATTTCAATTTCACTGCATTGTGTAAACAGTGGGAAATGAGATCGGCGAAGATCGTAAATTTCCTGTTTAATAACGTTATGCACCAACGGAAGGTCGTTCTGGGATTGACCTTAAGTTTACTAAATATAACTATGGAAAACAAAAAACCAACAAGGACACAAGTAAAATAATAAAATGTAAACAATTTTGACTTATCTATTGTACAACAATACAGGAAATATATCTTAAAATGTAGTTACTATATAGTTACATTTCATACACGGAAAACAGTTTATAGCACGTACATGTAAATAGCACATGCCATTCATATCATCACGGCGATTAAAATATATGGCAGCCAAGACAACACATGTGATGCACACACAGGAAGGCCGATTCCTTAGATCCTTAATTCGGTATGGACATTTAAATTTACCGAAAATAATTGAAATTTGTTTTAAGTCAATTGACTAACATCCAGTTATTGTAAAATTAAGGGGACTGTATATATCCGACGATATAACCCTAATTGTAATATGACACGGGAATAGCGTATTATCATCCCATTCACGCCTTTGGCATTAGCGGCCAATCGTTGGTAAAACATGACACACAAAATTTATACACAACGACACAGTTGTAAGGAAAATATTTATTATTGTATTTATTCCACAATAAACATCGAATATTCGAATACCGATTTTGACATTCGAATACAAATCGTTTGATCGAATTTTTGAATATTCGTTTGTCTCCCTAATGGGTACCAATCATTTTATAACAAATTCTTTCTCTACATATCACATCCTTTGAAGTTGTTCTAATGTAATATAGAGTCACTGGGCACCCACAAATGTCATAATAATTCATTTATTTATAGTACATAAGATACCTGGTCTCAAACTTTTACAGAGATATCACAAACATGATGTTAAGTCGCTACATAGTTATACATAAGGCATGTTTTCTGTGTTTGCCCTAAACTTTTCTAATTTATGTATGAACATGGTATCATTTAAAAAAAAAATAACATGTGAAGTGTAGAAACATACCTGAACAAGCTCCAAGGCGATGACCTTTCAATTGTGCATGTTGATCATTGAGTATGCACCATTTTTGGCACTGTGTCCTGGACTGTGTGCACGCCACTCGCCTGAAACAACCTACTTATCCTCTTTCCATTTAGTTCATTAAGAATATGCCTGCTTTGTGATATCCACCCTTTTGCAACAGTGGGCTACTAAAATGGTCTCTGATGATTGAAGCATGTCAGTAAACTTATGGACAAGATGTTTATAAAACTAAATACTCTCAACACCTTAAGAGGTACAGCCAGCGAAGAGGATTACACCACTTAGTAAGTAGTATGTTTCCCGCAGGCACTCCTTCAACTTTCGGCTGTGATTCCCAACGTCTCGTGTGGCCGCATTAACGCGTTAGCCGCACTGTTATATATGATTCCTGTTTCTGACATACGTTTGCCCCAGTTAGATGCCGACACATGTCACAGGTATAAAAGTGTAACAGGAGGTTGTTTTCAAAGACATGGAAGCTCCTATGCTCCATGGAGTTGGTGCTGCAATATAACAAGTAGCCATATAATATGAAGGGGTCAATTATTTTAAATTAACAAAGCAATGTTAAGTGTGATGTCTTCTGACCACTTAGTTGAGCTGAATGAAAGTTTACACTGAATAAGAAGTAAAGCTACCTTGCTGTGCCTGAAAAGATTTAATAAGTTCAGTTTTGAACACATTCATAACTGTCATTCAGCTCTGTACATGGTTTTAATAATTTCAATGCCATTAGTTTCTATTTGATACAACATTCGGACTGAATGCAAACTGTTATGATCAACCATGAACAGGAATATTCAAAGTGCAATTTTGAATTAGAACCAAGGTCTTGCAACCATGCACATAGTCGTTGTAAGTATGCGCCCTAAAATCAAAACAACTGTTATCACTTATAGCCAATGATATTTCAATACAACTGCAATGTCTAGATATAAACTGATTTAAATTATTTTCTCTATAGAAATAGACAGGTTATAGGCAGTTCAGATCCAGTGCTTTTCGCTCATCTTCAAAGCTCTGGAATAAGGCTGACACTGAACTATTTGCACTATAGTATAGAGTTTACCCTTTAACTGTGTCACAGAACGTGGGCGTTGTCTATTCACGTCTGTGCCTTTCACTGATGTTTCCACATTGCACTTATCACATTTTTCTGTTCAAGTAATAGCAATCCTTGTTTTACTTCTTTTGTCACTCTATTCAACATTGAACCGAAAACTGCCTGTTCATCAAAGCATCACTTGAAAACATATTTAATTTTGTAATGAACAAAACAATCTATGCTTAACTTTGCTTCTATACCGTTAAATGTGAATGAAACCGATTGATATACTAAAAACAATAAAAAATGAGATCATTCACTAAGGTACATCATACACATTTTATGAGTGTCATACATGTTGGTTATAGTATTTTCTCCTTGTGTTGCTTTTTTGAGACTTTCCTTTTCGCTGATCACTGGAATGGGATCTCATGAGTTTCCCCTGAAGTGGACAAAATATTTCTGTAGGTCGCAAGACGTGCCATTAACAAGAATTTTTAAATCTATACAAACACAGGGACGTTTCACTTGAACAGAAAGAATATCCCAATATTGCAGTATTACTATGTCGTCAAATTTTTGAAATCGTTATGTAATCTATATAATGCTAAAAGAATTACAATGTCAATACATAACAATTTTTCATATAGCATTTCAATGGGTAAACTGAATCTATTGCCTCTCCATAAGTTGAAGTTAACAATATTTGTATCACATCACCCATTCAAACTTTATCGTTGTACTAAAATTTACCTCTTCTGGACAGTCAGTAATGATTGGTAACTCTTTTCCCTGAATGTGGGTGTTCCCGTGCTTCCCTTGGCTGTAAGATTGAACATCAGGACTTTATTGTATATAATAAGAAACGTCAATACAGAAATGAATATATGAAGCAACTTGGTGTTGCGGATAATGCGCTTATCTTAAGACAATGACTAGAAGAACATTAAACGTAACCAGCCAATAACTTACCATTTATCAATACTATGGGTTAATTTTGAACTCCAATGTTATTGGCGTGGAAATAATACGATGCATTACAGTGATTACCAACTAGCAATCACTATTTATAAAATAATTGTTTGCGCGTTGCTAAACATGTGAGTATCGTCTTTGGTGAGATTTGAAAATATTATCTACCAATATTACGTACAGACAGGTTTGGAGCCTCTGGTGCTATTTTTGTGCCATCTTATCTCCAGTTACACCATCGGGAAATATTTTAAAATGATAAATGATTTAAGCATTAATAAAATACACTCGCAATGGGTAAAACGCGAAACAGAGTTATCGACATTGCTATACTTGACGTATAGCCGCTTAGACTATGACAGCATCTATACTAAGTTTCAGGCCTACCCTCCTAACATATAATATGGTTACCTCAACCCCTAGCACACGATATAATAAAGTGTTTCCGGTCATTAAAGTAACGCTTGAGATCATTTTACAGGTCCCCCCTCACACTTTCCTACCCACTTCCCCAACCCCTTACACATGGCCTACCCTCCTCTCATATAATATGGTTACCTCAACCCCTAGCTAACGATAAAATAATGTGTTTCCGGTAATAAAGTAACGCTCGAGACCATTTAAAGCCCCAACCCCCCTCACACTTTCATACCCACTTCCCCAACCCCTTACACATGGCCTACCCTCTTCACATATAATATGGTTACCTCAATCCCTAGCAAACGATAAAATAAAGTGTTTCCGGTAATAAAAGTAACGCATGAGACCATTTTATAGTCCCTCCCCCTCCCACAATTCACAACCCCTCCCTAAATCCCTTACACATGGCATTTTATCCTCACATATAATAAAGTGACATCCACCTCTCGCACACAATATTCTATATTTAAGTGTTTTCTGGTAATTAAAGTAATATTTGAGAATTTGAGATTTTATAGCCACTACCACTACGACACACGACACTACCAAGATATTTGCACGATATAGTCTCGTTTGTCGCGTATATTGTGTCGCTTCGGAAGCCGTCTGTCGTTTCGTATGTCACATCGGACACATGCCACAAACACGAAATTCCGACGTGACATGCGAACTGGCACACGATATTTACCACGACATTTCATGCTACAGACGCGAACCACCCAGTGCTATAAATCGACATTCGAGTTTAATTGTCCGTCGTCGTATCGCATGTCGTGTGTCATATCGTGTGTCATTTCGCTTGTCGTGTGTCGCGTAAATGGTCCCTGCGTCCCGGTCTAAGTGCGTCACACGACATTTAATGCGGCGATAACCGGATTCCAAAGTAACTTTTGATTAGTTTTTATTTTATTTTCATAAAACATTCATTATAATCATGTTCATTATCTTCGTCTGATGATGCTCATACTGCTGCTGCTGTTTCACGCATGACTTGTTTTCATTTGTCAAGTGCAATTTTATCAGTATGAACATTTTCTTATTATTTTTTTTATATATTTTTTTCTATTTCACTTAAAATTGTTCTATACATGAAGTTTGTGTATTTTAATTCACATAAGTTTACTATTATAAACCAATTTATAAAAGTCCCAGTGTCATTAAGAATTAAATAATTAAAGAGAAAACAAGTAAAAAAATAACTCATCATCGGCATCAACGGTACTTTCTTCCGTTACACTTCATATATACCGTTGGACAATTGACTGACAAACTCTCGTTTGAATGAATATTCACGAGGCAGGAGAGACAGCTCTTCTTCCAATGAATTAAAATTTAACACTCAAATATTGTTCAATAGCATAACAGTGTCAGTAGCCTCCGTGGCCGTGTGGTCTTGATTGCTGCCAAATAGTATTGTACTGAGAAGGCGGACCCGGTTCAACTCCGGTAATCGCCAGAATATTTTTCAACCGTAAAGCATCTGGTACTTTGCGGATCCAATGAAACTGCCTCAATATTTTTTCATGATTACGAGATTTTATCCAAATAGCCAACGGTACACAAAAAAGCACAGCGACGATAATATAACTATTATAGAGTCTCATATAACGTCTGACTAATTCCCGAGACCCGCGCAATGCTTTATTAAAAAAAGCTTGGGAAATACCAACGAAATTCCTAATTTGACCACTGACTTACCTTATGCTTATGAGGTAGATCGTGGGCTGAGTATAGCGCTTTGCAAACAGTACCTGAGCAGTTTGCCGGGACAGACTGGAGAAATAACTAGCGAAATACTGAACATTTCAAATGAAATTAAACATGAAGAGAATTAAGCTCCTGTTTCTAAAATAAATGTGATACAAGTATTTTCGAATAAAAAATTATCAATGTTGTTTAGCGAAAAACGGCAGATAGGTAATGTTCTTGTAAGCGGATGGATAAATTAATATATATTAAAAACAAAAGTGCCAAAGATTATTGGCAATTATTAAAAGATGGAACAACTCATAAAACTCCTAAAAATATATCTCAGGCAATTAATGACCCTAATGATAGTTTTTTTTCAGCCAAACGTAGACATATTATACTTAAATAATACTAGTTTACACAATGAATTAAAGATAATGTTTTCTGAACTAGATTTGCCATACACTGAGAAAGACGTTCTTAAAGGTATTTCAAATTTGAATTTGGGCAAAAGTGCTGGTCCAGACCGGAAACGTAATGAAGTTTTGATATATGGTAAACATTGACTATCGTCTTTTCTTTTAAGGCTATTTAATAAACTATTAACAACCGGGTATTTTTCGGAAAAATGGACTGAGGGTTATATAGGCCCAATACATAAAAAGGGCAATTTAAACGAAGAGGAATCACATTATTAAGTGTTGTGGGAAAACTATTCACCAATATTATTAATAGTCGGCTTTTTACCTATTTTTTATATATATAGTATGTATGCACTGTGCTGTTTGTGGAGTTGTGTGTTGTTCTTCTATGTTTCTTGTTTGTGATTTTGTGTTCTATGTCTTTGGCGTTTGCCCAGTGCCACTAAACCGGGTTAATGTTTAAACATTTTGCTACTGGGCTTGTTTTTCTGTAACTTTTTGCATAAATATTTCAACTTGGGCCGAATATTACCATGTATATATTGAGGCCCAAGCTGGATTCAGAGCTACAATGAGAACCGTTGATAACTTTTATTTGTATTAAAAAAAATAAAATAACCATGCTCTAAATGAAAACAAACAGTTAATTTGTCTTCTTGTTGATTTTACAAAAACGTTTGATTATAGAGTACGAGACAATATGTGGTATATACTGTATACTGTATATATAAGAAATACGGGGCAATCTCTTTTCAGTTATTAAGTATATGCCTAATCATGTGTATTCAAGTGTGAAACACCAAAATGAGTAAGGTGCAGTGTTTGAAAGTCATTTAGGTGTACGTCAAGGCGAATGTCTATCGCCTTATTATTTTCATTGTATATTAACGATCTAAAGGAAATATC
Source organism: Mya arenaria (assembly GCF_026914265.1). Taxonomy (NCBI): domain Eukaryota; kingdom Metazoa; phylum Mollusca; class Bivalvia; order Myida; family Myidae; genus Mya; species Mya arenaria. The sequence goes on along the minus strand of NC_069127.1, from coordinate 65,502,734 downwards.
TCCAAGGGGCCAAAGGGGTCGACACAGGACTTTAAAGTTCTTTCTTCTCTTATATGCAAACGATATTGTAATATTTGCTAATTCAGCAGCAGAACTGCAAGCAAGTATTAATATATCAGAGGAATATTGTGACAAATAGAAACGTAAGGTTAACAAAGGCAAAACAAAGATACTGGCTTTCAGGAAAGGGGGTAGACTACCTATAAATCTTAAGTTTTCCTATCAGGGATCACCATTGGAGGTTGTAAACAAATTTACATATTTAGGCATAGTCTTTAGCTCAGGGAGTTCACCTATGCATGCTACCAAAACGTTATCTGGTCAAGCACATAAAGCAATTTTTAAATTAAGAAAATATTTGAACAAATTTACTTATATAACATCTGAACATAAATTGGCACTTTTTGACAAACTTATTAGACCTATCCTATTATATGGTTCAGAAGTTTGGGGATTTTCAAAACGATTGCCAATTGAAAGGATACACACCCAATTCATAAAATATGAACTTTCGGCTAAAACAACAACACAAAATGACATTGTATATGCAGAGACTGGCAGATTAGATCTACGGTCGCAATGCATTATAAATATTATTAAATACTGGCTTAAAGTTTTAAGTATGCCGAATGATAAATATGTAAGAACCATCTATAATGTAATGATTAATGATGTGAAATTCCCAAATAAAACAAACTGGGCAGTACATGTTAAAACAATATTGAGTTATATGGGGTTTCATCACGTCTGGCTTGCACTAGGAGTGGGTGATATTTCAAGTTTTGTGTCATAATACGAGACATTTATGTTAAAAATTTAAACAGCAGATTGTCAGACTCCTCAAGAGCTTTTTTTTATAGAAACATTTCTGATTTTGAATTAAAACCCTATTTCTTGTGTGTTCTGGTACAGAAATTCAGAATTGCTTTAAGCCAGTTAAGATTATCGTCGCATCGGTTGAATATAGAAGTTGGAAGGTGGAATAATACACTTTTGGAACAAAGACTTTGCCCACAGTGTAATGTCTAAGACGACGAATTTCATTTCTTGGTTTAATGCAGTCTGTATACAAATTTTAGATCTTAATATAGATCTAGATATTATCTTACTAATCCAAATATGTTTGAAACCATAGAATTGCTGAATTAAGCTGAATATAGATCATACTGATTTGTTTAAGAATCATTCTATTTTCGAGTATAAAGCATTTGTTCAGAGAAAGAATTTCATTACTTTACATGATACATGAGTATTATATGTTTTAGTACCAGCCGTTAAATAGTTGTAAAAGGATTTGTTCGTAATAATTATTTTGATAAACATTTGCTACTATTTTTTTACTGTAAAATATCTTAACTAGTTAAAAACATATATAAACCGCAAAGCAAGTGTTAACTAATGGAAATGATCATGGACTGTCATAGTCTATTTCATTGATGTATATATGTGTGACGTTATATGTGGAAATAAACTTGTGTTTTGTTCTGTTCTGTTTTTTGAAAATTCACTTTTTTGTGTAAAGTGTAGAAAATTATTAGGAATACAATAACTAAATTACCAAAAGCTGGAACCCTTAAGCAAATATTGATATTTGCTCAAATATCGTCTTTAAAGAGCACAATTTTCATTAGCGTGCGTGATTGGTAAGTTGACATTATCACGTGATGTTATCAATGTATTTTTTTTCTATAACTGTATTTTTTGCAATTTCGAAATCATTCAGTAAAATAATTATAAAATTGGTGATGTCAGATGCATTACCGGGAAACCTATGTTTGGTCCAAAAACATGAGCGAGTACTATGTCAATACTAAATGTCTTATTCCCTCGATCAGTTAAATATAGTTTAGCTTAAGAGCGAAATATTTTACGAAAGTAACAGTGTAGGTATGATTATGTCGTTTAAAAAAATATGAAAACTGAAAATTTCCTAGTAAAAATGCAAATCATTAGCATTTAAAGCAACATAGAATATGAGGTATTCAGAAATTCACGAGATATGCAAATTTCGTAATGACGTAGAGCGCGCTTAATTTAGAATATTCTTTCGGTTTCATTGCATTTTGTAATTGTGATATATGCAATTTGATCAAAATGGGGGAGGGGGCGGGGTGTAAAAATATTCATCTTTTTTACATCACGAAAACATCATAGGACTTATACAAAAAATATTTGTAAGTATATTCTGCTACCATTCGAACCAAACAAACTTCTTACAAGACATTTTACGTATTTTTGTCTGTAATTTTCACACGGGGATTTCCCAAATATTGGCATACAAAAAATGAAACAAACTTTACTTTTTATAACATCAATATAAAGTTTGTATATATTATTTCTGTAAGATTCGCCTGGGACAATCTCAAAACTGATAAAGGCTTGTCTAGCTTATTAAATCAATCGAACACATGTTTAGTAAATACAGAGCTTTCAAAATATCATTTAGCTTATTGAAAGATTTATGTGTGTGTGAGTAATCAAACACTTCAAAGCCAGATAAAATCCTGAAAATAAAACATGGCTCATGCATTTTAAATTTAAAGTATACTAGACGGCAAAAGAATACCAGTCAACAATAATATTAATTTCTAAAGCGTAAATTGTTAAATACCAAAAGATGTTACAATACGAGATATTATAAAGTAAATTTTTATGATGAAGCAAACGTTAAGAGTTTGAAAACGAAAAATAATATGACAATAATTACCAAAATAATGCTATTACCCTATTGTGAGTTGGCGTTTTGTTTATTCATTTTCGAACACAAATTTCTATATTGCTCTCTGATGTATGGTTTATTAAAATAATACAGTCATTGACTATTTCCATTTGCACTATAAAAAGTGAATGCTAGTTCACTGATTGTGTTATAACCGGGTATATACCGACGCTAGAGTCTGTGAGTACAGATTTTAATTGAACCCTAAATGTGAAATTATATTTTACCTTTAATTAAGACTGAAATAACGTTTACTTTTCAAACCAATTGAATTTATTTATATAAGTTTTCCTTTTACATTCTAATAAACCAGAATTCGCTTAATTAATATTGAATGAAACTATCTATTGGGAAGACAAAATATAAGAGGAAGCAGTTATAAAATGCAAAATGTTATCGAGTTTTCATATATGTATTTAAAAATCATTTTGGTCTGAACAGTGTAACTTTTAATGTGCAGTATACAATAATATTCGTGATAAAAGATAAAGACAGGGGAATACTTATTATTATATACTCCTAGATAAGGGATAATTTTCTAAATGTGGCACATTCACCAAGCGATCTATTCAACGTTGATCCAGTCTACAATTAGCCGGTAAGTGGATTTTTTATTTACAAAACTAATTTGAATATCTTCCATACCAGTTGAAATAATTTTAACAACATCACTATTAAAGAAACATTTAGCGCATGGTGTTTGTCATTTTATATTATACATGTTTACAATATATCTTTGTTACAAGTTAGACAAAATCCTAATTTTCTCCCAACATTCAAAAACTCAACATTTTAGAAAATAACAGTCATGCAATTATTCCTTTACATATTTTAATTATCATAACGTACGAGATTTTTGCCAGCAAGTTTAATTTAACAATTTAACCAAATTTGTCAACAAAATAGAAATACATTACGTGTGAAAAACATAGTTGTTATTATGTTTAATTGTTCATAATTGTGATCCATCATTGAAATAATCATTTATCACTGAATCGTTAGTCAGAAAGTATTGTAGTACTCACTCCTCAAAAGTAAGAGGAGTGATAAAACATAACTGGATTTTTAACACTATTCATGCAATTTTCCCCAAATCAAATTTCAAACCATTTTCAATAAGAATACACAATGTTCAACAACTATCTTTGTTTATCACGGACTTTATACTTTAAGTTAATAAAAACACTGTCGGTGTAAATGGATAAAAAACATCTATGTTGGTGTATATGGAGCACAACATCGACGTTCATGACGTCGAGTTTTGATTTTGTCGTAAAACACTGTTCATGATGTTAAAAATTACAAACAATTAACACAAATTATCAAATAAGGTCCATATTCGTTACGAAATATTCTTTTTATTAGATATTTTTGCTAATTATTTCAAGAGATCAATTATCCAGAGACCCAGAGAACATTTTAGTCATGCTGGTGACCATGCTTGCCGAGCTACCGGCCGTGGGTCGAATTTTTCAGTTAAGGTAGAAAACACATGCTTGATTGTTTATCTTGCTTATCTTAAATCTCCATTTATGTGGTTTTTATATTTAAATTAAATTATTATAAGGCAACGTCATTAGACTATCAGGTAAAAAAGGTTTTGCTATCCCCGCCAGGGGGGATTTTGTAGACCATGAATTATTAAAGTGTCTACGCCTTGGCCGTTGGGGCGTTTGGAAACTACAACATCTTAAAGTTCGTTACCAAATAATTTCCAACTTTCGAAAATAGCTTTCACTAGTAAAATACTACCGTTTCAAAAAAGAAAAAGTATAGAAAACTGTTTAAATTCAATAATAAATAGCGTAATTAAACACACCAATAGTTTTCAGCTAAAAAGGAATATGTTTCATGGCTCACTATACTGTTATTTACGTTACTTCAAAACTTGCAATATACCATGACGAAAACAAAGCATCAAAATAATCTGCATAGATTTGTTGAGAAATCTTTAATCAAACGTTAAACTTCAGACAGTTCTGATGAAAAAGACATAATGCCAAGTTAAACGTTAACAATTATATTACTTAACATCATCAGAAAAGTATGTTGCCTGTTTATACATGTTAAACAGATAAACAGTGAGCATTTATCGTAATTTTGTTAACCTATCTATACAGTGATCCTTGTTCATGGCACAAAAGCAAATTTCAAACATTATTCAGAAAAACAACCACATATTATGATGAACGTGCATGTAGAATACGTAATTTTGTAAAAAAATTAGTTACAAACATTTGTTTACAGTAAACATGACTAGATTTGTGAACTTTACACTTTTCACATAACAACTCTAATTTGTTATGCAAGATAAAATTGCAAAAACAAAATGAACGACCTTTAAATCTCAAGATATATGACAAACAATACTAATCTGCTTAGAAAATACTTTACTTCAAATTTCAATTACATGACTTGACGTTTTGACTTGATAAGTCATAACACAACACTCCTAACTGTTTATGTTAATGAACTAGAAATATAAATTACATTCTAAGACGGGAATACTATTGCATCTGTTAATTGTAGTTTACGTAACCACTGTTAACAAGAATATCATTAAGATTGCAACGGGACTTTGAAATTATTATTGTACCCAATATGTTAACAAAACACTGTCTATAAACTTGTACACCTTCGAGAAAGTTGTGGTCCTTTATATGTTTTCTCATACATTACATTAAAACAATTTGACATTTTCTAACATTATGTGTCATATACGTGACATGTTGCATTTCACATACATCTTACCAATTATGCATAATTTACATGGAAAACATATCTACACGTGATTAAGATCACACATTTGAGTAAAATTTTGAAAACTTTCAGTAATCTTCCCTGAAGTCAAGTTATCTCATTTAATATTCGTAATACTTTTAACCGATATGCTTGCAATATAGCAACATCCTGCTCTAGTCTGACTCATCTTCAAAAACGATGGTCATATTATCAAGCTCCACTTCGTCATCGTCTTTTTCCGAGTCACTGTAATTTACTTATTCCCTATACAAACTTTTAATAATTTCGTTTGAAACAATGTAACCACTTGTCCACACGTTTCGATACTACTTGGGCCCCTTTATCCAACCACTTTATTCTATATCTCGTAGTCGTAGTGGGTAATTTTCATTAAAGTGCTGCCAGTCGTACAATTGATAGTTAACCCGGGGATTATGCATTTTAAGGGATGCTCTACAACGCATGTTCATACTGTTATACGAGACTAGAGCGTAACTTTGAGAATCTGGGTTCTTTATATGGAAGTGGTATTAGTCCTTTTCTAGGATTCAAAGGGGCGCCATTGTTGTATCACACCTCGCGAAGCTATGAATGGCTATTATTACTGAACAAATATTTTTTTCCCTTTGTTTTGACCAATTTCATTTGCATTACAATATATCGCCACTTCTTACCTACAACAGTATGAAAAAACCTTGAAAACAACAGTATGAAAAAACCGTGAATACCTCGCTGATACCACTAGGACATCTGTGTTTGAAGATGTAACATGAACTTGTTAATGGCTTTCTCTTGTAAGGATGAAAACAATGCCTCCTTTGGAAATATTTCAACATTGGCACCTTCGAGACTTTAACATATTTCTCTTAGAACAACAGCGGTCTCAAAGCTTTTCTGCAAATTTGTCAATTTTCCACTGGTCGAAAAGTAGACATGGCTGTTAGGTTATGTCATTGTTGCCCATACAGCCATCCAGTCCGTTGTTCTTGTTTCGGCTCCAGATATAAAAATGTGTTGGTGCAGTATTTTTGTATTCAAATTACTAGAATAAATCAGGGTAATCAACCAGCCTTTCGAATGTATCAGGTACTTATTGTAGGCTTTGGAGTGTTGCATTGCGGTCAAATATATGTGCAAATTCCTCACATGGTTTTAAAAGGCATCCTATCAGCAGTTACTTAGGACCAGGAAATTTGACCAAGGGAAAAGGGCAGTTTTGTTCACAATTTGATTGTTCATGAACATTTCCATAGCTGCCTGGCCCTTTCCATTAGCACAATTTTAAAATGTAGATCATCTTACAAAATTTAGATTTCCACTTATTTTTCAATTTATGTTTATGTTTGTAAAGAGCATTTTATTGAATTTTGACGCTGTATTGAGTATAAATTATAAATATATATTTTATATGCTATTTTACAATATGAATACATATGTTTTAATATGATTGTGTTTCAACAGTTTTAAATGTTTGCAATTTTATTTGATATAACCAATTTTCTTTATGAAACTTTTAACGTTTGACTTGCACTTGAAACGTTATTGAGTGTGCGTTTTATCATAACGAAATATATCGACATTCGAATTCATGACAAATGACAATATTAAAAGCATATAAATTACTAAGAAAACTCAAACAGTAAGTTAGACACATTTTATTGGGATTTTCGTGTCTTATACTTAAAATATGTAAGATATATATATTTGACAAACAATTTTACGCACATAATTTAAAATAATAATGCAGTTTTCTTGTAATACTATCATCGTTGCATTAGACATAGTCTCGTCCCTAGAGGTGTATGTGTTCATTTTGTTGTCCAGAGAGTTTCTTGGTAAATTTGTTTTGGGGGATGTATGTAATTCATTTTAACGAGGTGGATAGGTGGTATACCACAGGTTACCATAGTAATCAAGATAACAGCCAATATGGCTGCCGTTTTCTGAGCCCAGGATTGTATTGCTTTAAATATTATAACAATTTAAACCAACCGTGTTTGACTTTAATATTTGTAGTAAGCTATTAACAGATGTCAGGTTTCCAAACATACTGCCCATTAAAGTCACCAAAAGTCAATGTAAATGTCATTTCAAAGTTTAAGTGTTAAACAGTGCTAAACAACCTGTTATATACCTTAAATCGTTTTAAATCATTTACAAACCTATGCAATATTCCATTTAAATAGCACAGTTCCATTGCATTTGATCAATTCCCTTCAGTGATCCGTATACGATGTATTGGTGAGATAAACTAGCCAATAACGTTCTATCATCTTATTTCGAGTTTTGCTGAACACTTTCTAACAGTAATATCCTTTAACAAGGAACATTTGTTAATTGTCTTTTTAGCATATAAGTAATTATACATGGGTGCTAAACATCCATATTAATAAATGACATGTGGTCGTTTTTTTTATATACAAAATCTTTGAGGTAAGTTGGTTCACTATTATGGTCTTATAGGGATTAGTATGCCCTTGAACACTGACCATATTTATTTGCAAACAAAATATTTGAGGTAAGTTGGTTCGCGCCTTTGTCTTGTCTGTCTGGTTGATGGCGCGACAAGATTTTCGGATACACCTATATCTCCTTCGACACTTTCATCGTCTTGATCTTCTTCATCGATGCGGTGTTCGCCACCTGCTGTTTTCTACTTTCTTGAAGGATGATGCATTCCTGGTCACCGAACGGTTTTCACTTGTCGCAGTGATCATCGCATCCTGTGTAGCAGTAACATTGAACGGGTTTAGTATATATTTTGATTGAGTTTTTGACACTTGTTCATTTTCCAAAACTTGGATTATATGATTTTTGGCATTGTTTCTATTGCACCGATATAATTTACTTTTGGATTTCTTTATGTCATCATTTCCCTTTGCGATTTCATCAACTTGCCTCTCGGTTTGAGTTTTGCTGACTTGATAAAGTCGCGTATTGGGATCACGTTGGAACAATAGGCGGTAAGGTGTAAAACCGGAAGAGGTATGTGGCACTGTACTGCCTTAGAAAACAGTACAGCTCCTGTTTCCGATTTTTCCTTTCGACATGCGCTGATTTCACACATTTCATCAGCGGCTTGTTGAATGATTCCGCTTGAGCGTTTGCGCGGGGCCATCGCGGGGTGATTTTACGGTCCACGAAACCACTGCATTCTGCGATTCGGTTTTGATTATTTTAATGACTCCAAACTCAGACACAACTTTAAACAGTGCTGGAATTGCTCGTCTTGCGGAAACAGATTTAATGATTTCCACTATTAGATATCAGGAGTATTTATCTGTGATATCAAATAGATATTCGCCACTTGATAACGGTCCATAAAACTCAGCGCTGAGGTTTTGCCTCGCATTTGTGGGCATTTCCGACATATTGAGTCGTTGTCTGTTTTGTGCTATTGTTGCGGCCTGGCAATGCATACGATTATGTATTATTTGTTAGATGGCCCGACATGTAGTCCGAAGGATTGTCTGATCCAGGTCAGTATTGGATTGTCAGTTTGAATGATTGTAACAGTAAACCCCATCTTTCAATGCGTAATGGTGGATTGGACTTTTGCCATTTGCGTTCCAATGGTTTGTGATCGATCAAGACCGTAAAATGAGGTGATCCGCTCAAGTATATGTCAAAATGTACTTTTGCAAGTGCTTCCCTTTCTGTTTGGCTATACCTGCTTTCGGTATCTGTAAGCGCACGGCTTGCATACGCGACTTTGTTTTCCTGTGTCAATATTCTAGATAACTCAACAGGGCTCGCGTCAGTGATCAGTTCTATTTTCTTTTTCGGATCGTAGTAATTCATGACAGTTTCACTCGATAGTTCAGTTTTGAGTTTCTGGAATGCTTCGTCTTATTCAAGTTCCATTCAGTCAGTTCTTTTAGTTAATCTGCGTAGTGGTTCTGTTATATGAGCATAGTCCCGAATGAACCGCGAGAAGTAATCCGTCATCCTGAGGAAGCTTCTTACTTCTGATGCGTCTTTAGGTGTTTGCATGTCTTTTATGGCCGCTACCTTGATTGATTCTGCTGATACAACTTTACCACTAAATACTACACCAAATAATGTGATGGATGTCTTGTTGTATTCACATTTTTGCTTGTTTAGTGTGAGTCCATGAGTAGCAAGTCGTTCAAACATCTGTTGTAGGGCCTTATCATGGTCTGCCTGGGTTCCACTATAGACTTTGATGTCATCAGACATGCTCTTCGTTCCCTTGATTCCTTTAATGGCATTGCTTATGGTTTCTTGGAACACCTCTCATGCAGATGATACACCAAAAATTAAACGTTTATATCTATAAAGTCCCAGGTGGTTGTTAAATGCAGTTATGTATCTTTTTCATCAAGTGAAAGTTGGTGGTACCCTGATTTGAGGTCCATTTTGCTGAATATCTTTGACCCGTTCAAATCGTTGATTCATCAATGGTTTGCAAAAAAAGTCTTTCACGTTTTATGGCTTTGTTCGCTTCACGCATTTCCACACAGAGGCGTATTTCATCAGGATTCCTTTTTGGGGGTGTTTCTATTGGCGAGATCCAAGGTATAAGCTGATCCGTAACGTTTTCGATATTGTTTTCGTTTAGAAGTTTGTTTATTTCATTTTCTTGTTTTTCCCTCAGATGAAATGGTGGCCGTCTCTGTGTTTGTGCAACATGTTTCACTGTTGTGTCTATGTGTAGTTTGACGATCTTAGATTTTAGTTTTCCTATACCATTGAAAAGTTCTGGAAATTTTCATGTTCAGTGTCTATATTGTGAATAATTTCAACTATGTGTTATGCACAATATCCCAATAATCAGCCATTGTTTCCTTTAGCAATATGAAAGGTAGCATTTTCAATCTTTTCATTTTTTTCAATTGTCAAGTTGCATTTGCCTTTCAAAGTTATTGATTTGCCTCCCCCATATTGCTGGGGTTTTGGGAGGTGTTTTGTTGACAATTTTGGGCAGCCAATTTGAGCGTAGTTTGGTGACTGATGCGCCACTGTCAACCATGACCGTCATTCTCTTTGAATTTATAACCACTGTCTGTCGAATGTGGCGTGTAACTTTTGTAGTTTGGTCTAATCGCGTAGAAGTATTCTTCATCAGATGATGTGGATTGGCCTCCTTCTGCAACTTGCACTTGGTTGACTGGTTTATTTGTTTGCCTGTGTTTGTTTGCAGATCTTTATGAAATAATTTGGTTTCATGCAATAGTTGCATGTTGTACCTTTCGCTGGACAATCGAATGTATGTGGATAGTTTCCACCACAATTTTTGCATTTATTGTTATTGTTCATAGAAGGGGGTTGATGCGACCTTGCCTTGAGATAGCCCCTGGTTCTATGTGAATTGTAGGATGGACTGTTTCCCTTTATGCATCTCTGTGAATTTGGCCATTCCTACCTGTTTTTATGGCATTGACAGGTCAATCTTTCCTTCTGATAATTCAAGCGACACAACCACGTGTTAAAATGTTCGACAGTTTCCTGTCTGGTTCACGCAGAGCTCGCCTACTTAGCCTGTTTGATCTGCAGTTTTGGATTACCTGCAGTAGAATTTCAGCATCAGCGTCTGTGAACTCACAAGTCTTCGCTAGACTTCGTAATTCTGTTGCCAACTCATCGATTGTCTTTGTTTCCATCTGCTTGTACGCCCTAAACTTATACATTTCAATTTTCGTGTTTTTCTATTGCAGGAAGTAGTCGGTCAAACCTTTGTCGTAGCTTCGTACGATGCTTCTGTTACACCCTTTTCTGCATAACATATATTAAACACCCTTTCATCAACATAGTAAAGAAGTAAAGCTCTCTTCCTACCATCATCGGGGATGTTTATTCCGACTAGAATTTTTTTTTTCAGACGGGCAAGATATTTTTTCCATCGCGTACCTGAAATGGTTTTGTCAACGTCGAACGATGGAAATGAGGGTAGTGCCATGTTATTACAGTGAATGTTTATTCTGTCACACATCCCATCCTCGTCGCCAATGTTATATTCTGTATGGATGGTGGCCGATAAAATACGAGATGGATTCTTGCTTTTGATTCTTTATTTAGGACTCTAGCTGCATGGCCTTGTTATTATCAACTCCGGTTACCAACATCCGGTACAGTATAAATCTTAAGTATAAATGATCGGATGAGCGGATACAACTGATGTTGTAACGAATATGCTCAAATATATATTTTAATAAACAGTTAGCAACTAAATTGAAAGCTGTTCATGTTCATTACATAACTCATGACATGTATAATTACAAATTGTTTGAAGGGAACTTTGATGTGGAATATCCATAGTCAATGGTGCACCTAACCAAATGTTCAAATATCAATGCTAAGTCGTTTGTGTGGAAGGATTTTTCTTTCGTCACATTTGTGGAAATGACGAACACCGCTAGCTGCCTCATCTGGTGCTGATATCCCAACCAGGTGTCTCTTAGCCTTCATCTTACTTCTAAATTTGGAATCAAATAAATGGTCCCTGTCGTAATGAAAATTAAACAGAGGATTAATTTTGACAATGAGTATGTAAAATATACGAAAGAGTTGCATGTTGTTGTTTGTTTCTTTCTGTTTGGCAGATGTAGTTAAAACGAGTTTTATTTCCTTATCATCAACATGTTGTTTCTCTTGGTTGCGCAGCCAACATATGTAAGATCAAATAAAATTATGGAACTAGAATAACATTTACAATGTATGACGATTGATGGCATCGTCTAATAATTAAATTGTAAAACCGAGGTGCCGTTTCGAAAAAATTGGGGACAATTGATTCGAAGAGAACGTAACCACACGGCTCTTTTTCTAAGTCATGGTAATTAAAGTAAACTGAAACATGTTAGAATTACCGTATAAAGATTTTGCTGACAAACGAGGGATAAACAAACAAATTTCTCTGCCTTAGATAGCGTCATGTGGAAAGGCCGATCTGGTTAGAGTCTAACCAGTAGTAACTGAAATGTGTTTTCTAAAGCAGCTGAATTTTCTTCATCTTTAACCACACATGTTCCGTTTTGGTCTAAGTCCTGGAATTTTCGAAATATATTTTCAGCTTTGAGACTCCTCAGTTATCGAACATTTTAGGTGCCAGACTTAACAAATGGAAATATCCCTGGAACATGAAATTGGGGACACCTCTGATATAAGACCCATAAGGCGGAAATATGCAAAAGTTAACACCATCGAAATGCCAATTTCTTACTTCCATTTTACGGCTACATCTCTCAGCAGCACTTATCCTTGGATCATCTTCAGCTTCATAGAATTCGCGTTTCAGTATGCAGAAATTTCCCTCTCTAAGATATTGAATTGAACAAGAGATGTTTTATTTATTCTATATATTTCTTAAAACTAACAACGCTTGTCGAAATTATGTGAGTTTTGCGGTGATTTTCTAAGATTTGAAGTCACAATTTTCATGGTCAGCTAAATTGTAAGCATTGTAAAGAAAGTTAATAATGTTTTTGTTATTCTTTATTACACTGAATGATAACACAAAAGAAGTTGATCAACACGTTTAACAGTTTGTCCCTTTGGTGTAAGTTTAAATTAAGAATATGACAGCATCAGTTTTATTTATTTATAATAAAAAAGTGTACCAGACAAGAGTTCGGATAACTGTTCTAACCTCTAACGTAACGTTACGCATTAGCTCCCCTTTGGTCATTTGTGTTAAAGCTTTCATATTTGCTTTTTCTTTATAGTTTTAAAAACATCAGGCGATAACAAACATAATTTATTTTTTTGTATTTTAAGCATAAACTTGATTTGATCATAAACCGTTAATGTATTATTTATAGTTCATGATTCCGTTCGGAGCAGCTTTCGTATTTTAATTGTTTGTATTACTTGCTTGTGACCCTGACTAACTCGGGTGGTATGTTTCCGTGTGCAATAAATAAATAATGATATTGTTTAAAAAGGTAATTAAACGTGCTTCTGTAATGAAATATTGTTTTGACATTTGAAATATTGAAACGATTTCAAGACCAAAGACGTAATTTATTTATAGGGAAACGTAGCGGACAACATTTTCAGCGGTCTGGTGTTAGCAATATGGTTGACTACATGTACTCCCGTTTGAATATATATTTTTAAGCTTAAACCTTTGTGTCAGGCGATGGCAGACATAATAAATATAAAACATAAAAATAGTTAAGGCCAAGACTAAATTATGTAATAACAGAAGTCAAAGTATTTTAATAGTGCATAATTCCGTTAAAAGTACGATCCTATTTTACAGTAAATATTCATTGCTTGTAGCTTTGAATACCTTTTGTATTGTTTCAACAATTGCAACAAATGAATAAATAATGATGTCAAAAGCATTCTACTGTAATAAAAACACTTAAATATAATAAAGATAAATAAGAAAACAGTAATATCATGTCAATGAAAAGTTATTTTTTATGAGTCATGAGTAAAAATAACTTGAATATTGCGTCAAATAAAATGTTCTAATCGCAATATACACATTGAAAGGACGAGAGCAGTCACGTGGTGTTTGTAATTAAACACGTTAAAGAATATTTTAAAAAAGCGTATCATAATATATGATACGGATATCGCAATCTTTGCTTATCGTTCCAACCCTATTTGTACATAGTGACTGGACGAGAGCCGTCAGTGTTTTATTAAGACCGATGGAAGAATATTATAACTATTACTGAATCTGATTGATGTTATCAATGAAAGTATCTTAGGTCGACTTATTGTTACAACTGCTATCTATTTTACACAATATAGCTATCTACAATGCAATCTTGTAACCTAAGGGAAGGTGGTCAATGTGGTCAATGTGGTCAAACTTTGCAATGCAGTTACGCACAAATACTGTTTAAGAACCAGCTGTTGTTGAGCCGGGGTCTTGGGGCATCCGGGCATAACCATAATTTATTTTTAGAAAGAGCTTCGTAGATCACGGATTTAGGCCAAAAATGTTTTAGTGATTCTAGCTACGATGCTGAGGCAAATGCGGACAAATGAACATCGTTTTCTACGTTTGATAGTTTGACTAATGCATGTGATTCTACCATAAGGCAAGGCAGACACATTATGATCTAGAACATTGAAAATAAAATAGGTTTGCTGAATAATGATTAAAGTGTAGCTTTCAGTCAGCATAAATATGACAACGTATAGTACCAATAAACATACTAATCAGAAGTAGCATTAGACAGGAATCTTCAAAAGTCATATTTGTTGTATACATGCCGTTTTAAAAGTATCTATGTTCGAGTCTTGGTCCTTGCAATAGGCAGTGTGAGTTAGCATTTAGCACACAAAAGTGAACTTCAATAGTAAATAAAAATCTAAAAAATCTATTGAACTCCAAGTCCTTCCCCTGTTTCTGCTGGCATCTGAAGGTACAGATGGACAGAGGTACAAGAACTACATATTTCTCTACTCTTATTCCTCCTTACATTTTTAGGGCATTAATGGAAATGAATAATATTGTTCAATTTGAAATAAATCTGATCTAGGAGTTTGGACGTGAAATATGACTGTAGATGATAAATATTTATTTCATGCATATCGGTGAAAGAATGAAAAATATTGGTGAATGAAAGCTTGATTATTTCACTCTGGCGCGAGTGAAATGATAACATTTGATCATTTCACTCTATACCGACAACTCGGGCCTATTTTTTCCATCTTTTATAACATTTGCTTCCCTTGACTTGGAAAAGTACATCTATGTAACAAGTTGAGTACATGTTTGTTATCGTCTGTAGTGCAGTAATAGAAACAATGGGTGACTCGTATTGAATTGTCAAAATCATATGATATAATAGTTTTAATAAAACTAACAATTTTGCGATTGATTATAACTATTAAAAATGAACAAACTTACCAATTCATGAATGAACTATTTCATGGAACATACTTTTGCAATTAACCCGCTTGGTACGTATCGGTTGAATATTTACTTGGCCACATGTGCTTGTAATATAGTTGATAGATCATTTCTTCCTACAAACTCTAACCGCGTACATGTATGCACAAGCATTTTGAATTTGACCTATTTCCTTCAATTGTTAACCTTATCAGTTCAACAGTTCATTGGTTTTAAAAATAATGCTCAGAAAAGGCTTATCCAAAAGCTGAACGATAAAGAAGTCTTATCAAATAGCTCAGATCATCGACAATAAAAACCTGAACAATTGAAGCAGATTAAAAACCAACTAGCCTTACAAGGCCATGGTGTTTTTCGACATCTTTTCGAAAAAACTTTCCAAGATTGCGCTCCATCCTTCTCAAAAGCATTTTCGGGCACATTCTCAACATTTCCTCTGGGGTTTTCGTAGCACAAAATTTAACGGAAACGTGACATTCAACTTAGATATTAAACTAACTCGCTGTCTCAACAACAAAACATCCTTCGGCTGCACTGAGCATGAATTCACCCCGAAATAGCATAATGTTTGTATAACAATCGATGTATACATACGTCTTCTGTTTTAGTTTCGACTAAAGGTACACGGATATGCTACAATATGCTATACAATTCAAGAGAAAATCTGATTCTCACTTTTTATTTATCTTATTGTACTATATTTTCCACATTAAAAATCACTCTTTTGATTTACATCATTCGCAATCAGCAGTCAAAGCCGTCATTTATTAAATACATTGAATATATTATGAAAACATGTCATGGTTTTTCAGAATCTGTAGTTGGATTCTACAGTCACAACACTTATTTAAAAATAGTCCGCTCTTGTTTCGATCGCATGATGAACTGAGCTCGTAACCGTTATTTTCATTTAACTATAATTGCTATTGTAAAGGTCTCTGGAAGGCATATGTTACATTCAGAAACGATTTTGATAGATTCGCTAGCCATTGTGTTAGCCTGCGTTTTGATAGATTAAGAGAACGGCAGGAAAAAAGTTATTCAAGGCCACCCTTTTCAACTTGATGGAAAAATGGGCATTAAGGGCGCATCTGTCACAGTCTCTCACCTCAAATTGTGTGGGTCAAAAATCATATCAATTTATGCATATATTTCACCAAAATGCACCAAATTAGACTAAAATTATCAATTGAACTTAACCGCAATACTATGTTAAGGATATTTTTTTAGGATCTAACGGGGGGGGGGGGGGGACTAGGGAATATTTTAGATAAATATTTGCAATCTCTTCCGTAGTCCCAATTTTAAAGGTTCCTTGGGAATGGGGCGCATGCCCACAGATTGCAGCTTTCGACCGACTGAAGCACAAAGACAAATATAAAAATAAGACACTGCTCAGCTTGGCTTTAAATTAATTTCAATATTTAAAAAAAAGAAACAAAATGCAAAACGTGTTGATTCATCATTTTACGTGATTTGTAGAGGGTTGTATATATAGGGGCAATTTTTTTATCTCCGTCGTAGGACTGTTGGTGTTTAACATTAACTTTCTTCATGAAAACAAATATAGCAACGTTTGCTCCTTATATTCGTATGCGTCTATATATTTATTATTTGATTTGCTGCGAAGGTTTACTTCATGAAACTTCCATAACTTTCATCACATTCAGTAAGTAAATTTAATAATTATTCTTAGTCATAACTCAAGATAGCCAATGTACATAATTTACAATGATTTCACCAGCGTGAAATAACTTCCTCAATCATTAACGATAATATAAATGTCATACACATAAAAATGCAACCAGCTATGCATGCCATGTAGCTTATATTACAAAATTATTAAGAGTCAGCTTACAGGCAGCAGGACAGTGGAATGCAAACACTCAGCGAGATTCACACAACGATACAAGACAACGGATGTTAGTGTTACCGCCTAAGCAATATCAACACAACTCATTTTGAAATAGTATAATCGTAGTTAAAGCAATAAACTTATTGTAAAACCCACACATGCACTTGAACTATATTAAGATTTTCAGAAAATAAAATAACGGAAGTAAAAAGAAGTGACTTATTTTATAAGGCGTTCTAGTTTAAAACTTATAAACGAATAAGCAGTTGTGGATTATCTTACGGCTGACATTCGGTTCTTGTATTTGGACCTTATTTTCGTGAGTATTATTTCTATTAAGAATAATTAAGTTTGTAGATAAATTTACTTGACAAGTCACGTTTAACAAGCAGTAAAATGTATCCTTTGCATATTTTAATATACGATAATAACTGGTCCATTTTACTGTTTGTGTTGGATAATAACACTTGTAAACTAAATGATAACAACGCTACTTAAATGCTGGCATTCAATTAGTCATAAAAAATAATGTGTCATATCAGAGTAAATTAAAATATATAAAGTCTCTCTTATGATGTACGCGCTATTATTATATATACTTACGGTTTTAACACCTTTTAGGAGAGGTAAGCCGATTTGTGATTCTAAGGCCTTATTCAAACTTTCCCTGTTAGTTATCACCAATTTATGTGAGCTCAAATGTGACGAAAGCTGAAACCTTATAAAATCACTCTGGAGTTAGTTTTCTGGGCTGGAACCGGAGTTGCGTCCTTTTTGAGAACTCATGAGAAATTATTAAAAGCTAGCCGGTCGATACCAACAAACGTGTAGATAAAGCGGGGCTTATCAGTTGCCTGTTGCTATTCGCCATGAGCTCTGACATTCTGCACTTATTAACAGTAGTTTAATTACGCTTTTTTCTATGTTAATATGTTTCTCATAACTGAAAGATAGTTAAGACAACTAAGGAATTCGGAAATACTGACATTTTCCCTTATTGCTACTAAAATTATGCATTTCATTATACTTTATTAGTTTCTATCTAAGAAGACTATTTTAACCTCCAAATGCATTTATCGTTACTGTAACCATACATACGAATTATTCTTATAATATCATTATAAGTTATCAGTACAAGTATACAATTTGACGATATCATGCGATTTTTTTCTTCTTTGTTGCTTGTAGGAACAGTTTCGCATTTAATTTAAAATTGATATTTGTGAAACTTAGTGTTAATTTTGGCCAAAAGCATGTATTGGTTTATATTACCAATAAACTGAAACCGAAACTGAAACTGATATTGATACATTGAGAGAAACATTAAGGTAGTTATATCAATATTAATAATGCATTAGACTTGTATAAACTGGTGAGTATTAAAGTTAACGGAAAAAGGAAGAAAAACAGCATAATCCATTAAAGTTTTGTTATTCAATATAAACAAACGTCGCTTTTTGTTGAGTTTCGTAAAGAAAATTAATACATGTTTGTTTCCCTTAATTTGACATTTAAGAAAGGACTTATGCTGAAACGAAATTCCGATGTTATTTTGAAATAAATTATTAATATTTAAAATTTCGACATTAAACCATTTCTAACGGAATCATACATTGCATTCAATTAATAATGATGAAGTTATTTAATGTTTCACTTGATTGTAATGCTATGTTTTACCAATTACCATTCATTTTCATCTGATTGCCAAGTATTACCTCTGTATCATTAATGTCTGCTTCTGCGAATTTGTCGGAGGTCCTTTTCTAAGGAGTCACATGACATAGTATGTGTAGCCTTAAAGCTATCGGCGTGGTGTCATTTACCTCGGGTGTAGACCAAACCGACAACCTCTTAGGCGAGGTGCACAAACCAATTGAATATGTGTATGATAAACTACAGAAGCAATCTCGGAAGCCAACTGTTTAAACATAAAACCCATTTAATGACACAGGGTAAACACCAATGTTGTAAAAACTTGTTTCACAATCGTTGTAAAATAAATAAATAAAAACTAAGTGTACATGAATCCGGAACCTAACTGTACAAGGAAAACTATTTGATCAAAGCGTCATTATTTGATTTAATCCTGGACCGGAATGACAAGACTCCGCTTATCTTCCGACTAATTTTTTGGCAAGCATCAAAGACGCCGCGAATGTTTTTGAAACATGACTAAACGGAAGCAGATGCAGTTCACCAGCATACCAAGTTTAAGGTTACTGGACACAATCATTCTTCAGATATTGAACGAATTCGGACTTTCAGCTCAAGGACACAACGACTTTGACCTTTGACCAACTTACGTTAAATAAATAAGGGTTTTGGTCATGTTTAAGCGACCTCTACCAAGTTCAAGATCTCAAGGCCGAGGCGTTTTCAATTATTGATAGGAAAGCCTGTATTTTCAGCGTACGGTCACAACGACATTGACTTTTGACCCACAGACCTCTAAAGCCAGAGGGTTGATCTGATGGTTATGAATAACCTGCCTTCGAAAATTGAGGATCTTGGGCCATTAGTGTCAATAAAGACCATACGATTAATATTCCTTTCAAAGCATAGTTACCTAAAGTTTGTCTGTGAACCCTATTGCAAATATAAAATTGTATTCATGAATATATTTCATCTTTACTTTTATACATTCAATCAATCGTTAACAGGAACCACTACCATTCATTTTACGAATGCCAACTAAACTTCCTTTTCAAGATTTACTCTCAACCATTACAGCGTAAGTGTGTTTTTTTGCATTTGGCAATTACTTCAGTATACGGTTCTAAAGGTATAGGTTTGTATAACCTATGATTAGATTCCAAAACATTTTTATAGAGTATAAAATTACTTTTTATGTTAATAATAAGTATATATATTCAACAAGATACATGCACTCTTGCTGGTTAGCACATAACCTAGCGAAAATGATAGCCCAACATTGTTAAATGTAAACATAGAAGTTATTATAAACACCTTAATTTTACGAAAAGAATATGAAAACTTGCGTAGCTAATACTTATTTTTAGTAAAGAGTAAATGACAGTATTTCGTCGGAATATTTCGTTTATTTTCTTCATAGCCCGCCCCCCCCCCCTCCACAAAGAAACAAAAAAAACGCCTTTATTAAGTATCTTATGGTTCATAGCGTTCAATGTGTTGCATCAGATTCGTAAGTTGAATAAAAGGGGCATAATTTCAAGTTATTTTGACCTTTCACTCGTATTTTGACCATATGCTTAAAATTGTTATAGAACCATGACTAACAAATACACAAATACTTTTATCAGGGTTATCTTCTGGCCCCATGTTTGGCAGTATCTATATAGAATAATAAGACGTTTTGTAATTCTTCAACATTTTGCCAATTATAACCATATCATAAGCAAAGAACAATAATATAAATAATGTATCATCTATTGTAATACCACTTTTGGATTCATCTTGCAAAATCATCTCTAAATCGTCATAAAACAAAACAAAGAAAACAGTAGAGGGGATATAACTTCGCCTTGTTTTAAACCAATAGAGCATACGAAGAAACATAATATGAAGAACAAAATCACAACAGTTGGAGCTCAATGTTTTGCCTAAGGGAGTGTTTGTACCGAAACTAACCTCCTAACATTAATAATTCGTTAAATGGTAACAGTGCCTGAATTATCTCATTCTGTCAACAGTATTAGAAAACAAAAGCATATACTGCTACTATTATACTTAAAAGGAACCTAGTGTTTCTAAATGTTTCGGACCTGTTACAGCAGATATCATTAGATACATGACGTTAGCTAATCAAACAATCAGCATTGTTTCAGGCTTCACTAAACGATTTAGTGGAATGTGCTACACCCTCAAAAGATGTTCCCATGTAAGAATAATATAAATGAATAGCTTGCTAAAAACTGAATATTCAAAACATAAAAAAACGTAATCCTCTAAGGAATTTGTGCTTTTGTAATTAACGCAGACTCTGCGTTTTTGAGGACTTCTGAAATGTTATTTTAGTACTGATTTAAGTATCGATTGTATAAAGACCATACATTTGATACCACTCCCACGGTCTATTTTAAAGAAGCGAGTTACCTGAAGTTTATCGTAGTCAACCTTATTGTAAACATAAAATTGTGTTTATGAATGTATTTCATATTAAATTCAAAACACTCATCAATCGTTCACACAAACTATTGCCATATATTTCACGATTACCATCTAAAGTGGCTTTTCAAGATGCACGCTGATTCATAACACGCAGCTTATAATTAAATATTTGTTTCTGACGATTGCTTTAGAACAAGATCCAAAAAGGTGTTAGTTTGTATAGCATATGATTAGATGATTGTACAGTTTTTAAAACATTCTTTGAGGGTATGGGGTATAGAAACGCTTGATGTTTATGACAAAGATATCTTATCAACATGGTAGATGCACTCATGTTGGATAGCGTAAAGCCCTGTCAAATTTTAAAAGAAGGCATAAGGCCTGAAACATTTCTAAATTTAACGATCACGTAGATAAAATCTTTAGTAAAGGTTAAATGACAGTATCACAGAGATGTATTGTCGTAATCTTTCAGTTCTTCAATAGCCCCACCAGGACCGCATGTGTCTTTATTTTGAAAAGTTTTCAATGTGTTGAATCAGATTCGTAGGTTGATAAAAGAGGCACAATTTAAAGCTATTCTGAACTTTCGCTCGTATTTGGACCATATGTTCAAAACTGAGATAGGACTATGACTAAGGTTTGATCTTTGTAAGTATTTATTTTAGGATGACGTTCCCAAACGACAGTAATTAAAATGTTAAATTGTTGATTGAAACTTTTCATGTCCGAAGCTGTGAAACACTCTTTATCAGTGCCGAAATAATATGGTATACAATAAAACAATTGAAACTACAATATAAGCACAGTATGTTATTGATTGACAAATGCAATGACTAAACAGGTTTGACCCAGTTTTTCGGTAATTACAGTAAAGCTAAACTATATCTTATTTGCTATACATTGGACAAAATAACAAACAAAAACAGATTGCGCAATACAGTTGTCTATGAAGAAACAAAACTCGCATAAACACATTTGAAAAAAGGTAATGATTTGCTATAGAAAGATTTTCAGAAAATTGGTTCCGTTCACCAATTTTCCGATATTTGTGCACAGGTGTGAACAAATATCGGTTGACACGATGGTTTTAAACATTAAAAGTTAGTAGGCGATACATGTATGTTATTAAGCCTGCTTTTGGGTTGTTAAAATACTATTTATATCACGTTGGGTTATTGTGGGCGGAAGTGCTATTGGTAAGTGTGCTACTATCGTTTATATGAACCTGCTTATTGTTTTGAAATGAAAACAAATGTTTTCAAAAATGCGCTCGTTACCTAAATGTATTGTTATTGAATTTTGAGTCAAAGATCACTATCTAAGCCATTAAAATACCTGAAAAATTGTTAATTTGTAATTTGATTGGTATTTATTTTTCATTTTCGTATTCAATAGTTTTTTAATTAAGGCCTTTGAACTGGTGTTGGGACAGAAGTGTATTTGAATGAACAGAGAATTCGTTAAAGCATCGTTTAGTACTTTTAAATTAAGGGCTAATATTAAAAATCCCCCAAAATCAGACAAATACTGCAATTTACATAGACAGCTTTTCTGTAAAGATATTTAAAAGTTTTGAGCAATTTCACGCAATTAGTTTTTCAATGAATTGTTTTAAATACAAAGTAGCCTGTGTTTGCCTACGTGTAAGACTAAAAAGGAACTATAATAGAATATGTGCCTATTTAGTTATCTTTAGTTTCTAGAACATATGAAAACATAGAACAAGTTACGTAAATTGTTCTGATAATTACTGTTTTATGCCAAACCTGCTTGTGTTGAGCTCGAAACAGTCGCCGAAATAGCGGCTCGGTGTATATGCATCCACCTGTCCTTAAGTACGTGCATACGTTCATGAGTACCGTCGGCTCGTGTTTTGCTTGTCCAGGTTACAATTTAATCATGCATTGTGGGATTAAACATTATCTGGGTTAAAGTGTTAGCGATAAGTAGTCAGCGTGCCGTTTTAAAACATTTGTGTATAGGTCAAAGATCAGCTCATACTAGAGGGCTAAAAGTAAAAAAATCTTTGTTTTTTGACTGTTCAAGCTGTAGCCTGATCATTCTTTGGAGGGCTTTGAAATAAATTTAAACCGTGTACAACTGGCAATTCACGTACAATATATATGCAAAAAGCTACAGAAACATGCTCAGTAGTAAAATGTTTAAACATAAACCCGGTTTAGTGGCAATGGGCAACGCCAAAGACATAGAACACAAATTCACAAGCAAGAAACATAGAACAGCACACAACTCTACAAACAGCACAGTGCATAAATACTATATATATATATATATATATATATATATATATATATATATATATATATATATATACAAATCCAACCTTTGGGATATTTTGCCTATTTTAACAACCTTTGGAAGACATTATCATTACATGCTATATATCCTATAATAATATATCCTTTGCATATTCCTTCATAAAATATGCATAAATAAATGTAGTAAAGCATTTTTACTGATGTTTTTTTCCAAAAATACTAGCCATCGAGAATATACAATTTTTGACTGTCGCCTAAAGGTAAAGCGCCGGATGTTCACGAAAAAGTACAACCTTTGGGAGAAGTACCCTAAAGGTTGTACTGTATATGTCGCCAAATGGTTCAATATAATATATAATGTAATGACTACTTAACTCAGTCGGTAGAGTGTTCTCAATGGCTCGCGACAGACCCTGTTCGAATTAAAGCGGTAAATATCGGTTAACCTAATACTTTAGTCCTACTGACAACGTTAACATGCCAGTTCGGTAACCATGATTTATTTAGCCATCTCTTCAATCCTTTCAATATATTGTCAAATTATTATTTCTTGCGTTTTGTTTGCTGTGTTCATGACAATATTTGAAGCTAATTTTAATTCAAAGTCGGGCTAGGTTGTGATTTTACTCTCACACTAAGACAAAGTTTTATGAACCTTAATAAACAATAACAACAAAATCTATGCCATTATTATTAAACCACATACATGCTGTTTGTCCAATGACATGCTCTATTGCCGTTTCATCATTGCATTACTCTTGTAAAAAAGCAGCATTGTTTGCAATTATGACGGGGTTGCTTAATTGCTTCAACCACCCGTTGGAGTGTAAGCTTCTTTACACTCGCACTCGGGCCTTGCCCATTCGACGAGTGCTCTGGTAAGAGTGTTAGTTATCTAAAATATTTCGAGAATGGTGCACAGACACAATAAAACCCTGGTTTGAGCCAATCCAATTCTTTCACGTGCCGCAAAGTTTGCACTGTCACACGGGACCCTGATTAACGTCCATTCCGGAAAATGATATAGTATATTAATGTTGCCGTTGGGAATCGAAACTGCTGTCCCTGGATTGACTAGTGTGACACAAGACCACGGAACCACCCGAAAAACGTTGACAAGCTATTTACCGTGTATTTCGGTATGTTCTCCCTATATATGGCTATACCAGTTAGCAATGCGATGGTTGTCGGAATACATCCTCCGGCGGGATTATGTATGCCAAAAACGTGCCCTGATATCCAAAAGCGTAGTAAGCAGCTAGCCTATTTCATTTTTTGTGAGCTGGAAGAACATCACTTATTATGAAACAGGTATAAAATTACAAGTTATTATGACTATATGCAAAATGCAGCATGGATGACTCATTTAAGTAATAGTTTTATAAGAAAAGTTGAAATTGTTGTGTATAATGTCCTCATCCTGTTATGCCAATGCCAAAACGAGATTGTCTGATGGAGGGGCAGACATCGACGGCCCTATACTTGGAGGAAGAATTGGCGATTGGATTTTATATATGTCTCTGGTGTAATGTCGTTTGTGATTTCATACGTTTTCTTCTCAGACTTAAACAGACGTGTCGTTGCAAACCCACTGTTCCTTTACTTTAAATAACAAATAGAAATCTATATACATTGTAAATTTATTATGTTTTCAATTTGAAAAGCTTAAATGCTATGAATATATGTACATATTCATTTTGATTAAGTTTCACTCGTATCTGTTTGATTGTTAAACCATTCGAATTAATTATGTTAGGCTTTTGTCCAAGAAAATAATGATTGCAAATCAAATCAGTAACGTATTATTTCACTTGAGAAACAACCACCAGAAACCATACAGTAAAATTACACTAAGAAAAATGATTTGTTTTAATGAATGTAGTGCAGTTAATCTCTCCAAAAATATTTAAAGGTGCACTTGACAATTATTCTTGAATATTTGATACGGTATAAAAGCGGTTACAGCAGGCGAGAAAATGCACAATATAAGATAAGAAGGTACAACACTCGCCCCAGGCGGTAGGTCCTGACGCGAGGCCAAGACTGTCTGTACATCATCTTTCCGCGTATCTATACCCCATTTAAACAAAGCGACACACGAACATTCCCTAGATTGAATATCAAATTGATATTGCCACTAACCATTTTTTTTTTCTTGAATCCATCGTGTATGCGGTCGAACAACGTCTTCCTTGTGTCGATCACTTTGTGGTTAATAAAGGTGATAGGTTGCCCCTCTTTCCCATTTCTAACCTACGCCCCTTAGAAGGGGTTTACATACTTAATTATTATACGGCTCCAGACATTAATTAAGTAGAATTGTATTTGAAACATTGGCATAACACATGTAAATGGAGGGTAGACGATGTATAACAAATATAAGATATTTTGAACGTTTGAGATTCAAAGATTCATTTAAATATGTATCAAAATGAATCTAGGAACAATTTAATTTATTCAAAAATGGTTCTTATATAGTTTTCCCATCAATTTATAGAAATTATTCCAATTACAAATCGAACTTCAGTTTTCCAGACATACTCATTCGTTTCACGATGTCTCTCCCAGAGGAGTCCGACTGCAAATATTAATTGTTCAGATATTAAGAATGTGTTCATTGGTTGCACGACACCTAGTTTAGTTTAAACTCTTTTTACTAATTTGTGGGATTATATTGTTCCTGAAACAATTCTTAGTCCGTAAAACCTTTAAAATTAGTTATTTTGTTTTGTATTTGAATAACAAGGGACCACATAAATCCGCTGGCGACTTTTGGACACCAAATAACTGGGGGTTGACGTTTTCACTTAAGCCCAGGTTATGGTTACACCATAGAAGTCGAGACAACCGTTGAAGTATAAAAAACCCCGAAAAGAATGAGGTCACAGGAGCGGAATATTATACAGGATAATGAGGCCTAAATTGAAATTGATTCGACTTTTTTTATTGAAATCCCTGTAACGGAAAAAGATTTATCACAAGTTTAGAAAAGTCCTCGGTACACACAGAACATAATGCTTGACAAACCTATTGACTATTTGACATAAGATTTTGTTTTATTTTGACTGACGAAGAGGTGTATCACTGTTATATTATTGAAATGCATTTACTGCATGTTTTAAAGACTAATTAACACATAACAAACACTTTGCAAACACGTCTAAGCAGTAAATGCACAGTTGTGTTTATGTAAGGTTTATTCGTATTTCTTAACATGACTTTTACCTCAAGTATACACCAATGATATATCTAAATCAATACGTTGAATAAATAACTGAGTCGGAAATAAAAACGTTTGTTTTATAATTATCAAGGTTTAAACAAAATCCTTATTTAATTTACATGGAAAAGAGCTTTCATGTGAAATACGTTTAAGCGACATACAATATACATGGATTTTTATTACTTCTTCAGGAAGGATCGCTTAAGATCATATCGTTATTTACATGAAGCTTACAAAGGCCATTTTTCCTGCAACAAAATAGAGGGAAGAACAGAACAATAACACTAACATAATTTTACGGAATAGTTACATTTGTTTGAATTGTATTCATAATCTTTTTAAGTTCTTAACCAGACGACTTACACTGAGCAGAGATTATCGGTTGAAAACATAAAACAATTTGCACTTTTGGGACATATAAATTTGCATAGGTCCATAATAAATTCATATAGTGTACTAGATGCCATTTTTTTCTAAATCGAACAACTTATAGAATATTCAGTGTTTCATATATATTTTACTGTTTGAAATTATGGAATAAAACGAAAAGGACTTTATGGACTTATGCATGGCATAAAGAACGATATATTAATCAGCTTTTAACACTACCGAGCCCGGTAAACAAACACTTATTTTTACAATTATTTTGATGATTTATTATCCACGTTGTGGTGACAAATAAAAAATATTTTTTCTTTTCTGTTTTCGTTTTTACATGATAGGATGGGGTATTTCAGAGTATGATTTTACAAATCGGTCTAACCATAAACAATTAAATACATGTCGTCACAAAAACATAACGTCAAATGAACAAACGCATCAAGAAAAAAAATATCGGAAAAAATGTATATATTATAAACAATTTTTCAATTCTTCTCATTTAAAGCTTGTTCACAACCATTGTACTAATAGAAGTCCATAATGATACATGGTATATGCTATGCAAGTTGATGGTAAGCTTCGGGTCCAAGTACATTGCAGGTTTTTGACCCACGCCTAATTCATTCAATAAAAACGATTCAAATATAGAAAATAAATTATATCCAGTGAAAAAGAGCACACACTGAACTAGGGGCGACATGTTTATGTCTAGATAGTCAAGTATGGGTAATAATTACCTCCTACTTGAATACTTAATTGGAAAACAATCGAACGCTGGCCGTTTGAAAAACAAAAACAAACAAAAAACCCAAACAAAAACAACATAAATATGTAGATAAAAATTGAAAAAACAACTAGAAAAATAAATTAATACAAAATGTTAACATATTATTTGGTATTGAAGAAGTTTTAGAATTCAGATAGTAGTGAGGCAACTGGGAATTCAACAACAAAGAGGTCAGTTCACATTGTTATATATGTATGCACACTGGACGAAACGTCCTTATCTCAGAACACTCTCTTGCCAATGAACTGTCAGCGAGTCTTACTCATCCTTTAAAAATATCAAAGTTACCGTACTCAAGCTTTTACATTTTTAAGACACGCATGCTATCCAATTTCTAATTACAACACGTCAAGACCAATGAAAAAAAACATATCCAAACGTCAGGGCTGTGGGACCACATATTTCATTCATCGTAGAGTCCGCGGTTACTCATTTGGCAAATTTCCCACAAACAAATGGGAATAACCCACCCCCTTGGCCTCAGAAATATGTTTCAGTCACACTTTGGGCTGTGATGGAGTCAAGCAATAACGCAGTCTCTATAGAGTGCGGAAAACCTTTATAAACTCAACAACGGCAATAATACACGCCAAGTGGCGATATGCCAAGCCCGCTAAATAAGCTTCAGACACAGTCAGAATATTTTCCATGTTATTGCAACACAGACATACATGGAGTTCAACAGTAAGACGAAAACTATTTATATTTAGTATGATATATTATTTGGTAACGATGAACTTGGAAAATTTAAAAAAAACTCGAACATCTCAAATTATTGTGTACTCAATTAATTAATGTTTCAATAGTACTGTTTCAAATGTTGACCTCTCAGTGTTACGTTCAGGCCTGGCTGATGTGTGTGCTACGTCGCCTTATAATTGTGAAATCCTACTATGTATGATCAATACAGCCAGGACAATGTTTTCTCAGGATCGATTGATGTACTTACGTTTTGTTGAAAATCCTTGTATATATGGTAAAGTTTCAACCCGGACTAAGTTCAGTCAAAATAAGTTCTATCAACAGTATTTATTTTGATATTTAACTTGTATTGTGTCCTTGACATTTGACGTATAAATCATTGCTGTGCGTTCATACCGCTTGTAGGCTCGTACCTAGGCGGGATTCCGATCGTTCAAACTTCATAAACAGACAGAAAAAAGGTACATACATTATCACTACGAAATCGTGGCTTAATAAAATCAATCTTTATTAACAGAACAGAATAGACCATTCCAAAACAACAGTTTTTCTTAAAATCCGCTTTTCTACGATCATCATAATTATCAAATCACTATTGAACCCACGGACAAATCCCGCCAAATATGAGATACTGCGATGACCATGATAGTATGCAACTGACTGGTATGTTTTGCCTATTAACCGAAAACAGTAATCTAATATCTACAGCGTGCTTAAAAGATAAAAGAGACATTTAGAAACGTTTAAAATTATAAACATATGTATATGTTATAGCACCATTACTGATGATAACATTTTACTGCAAATAATTCATCTATGCCATATTCTAAGATGGCACATACTACTCTTACTGACAATATATTTTCGATCCGTAAACTTTACTGTTAGGCAGAGATAAAATATAAATGTCATACGTAGGCAATTAAAAAGGCAATTTACTTCTATGTCCTTTTACATTAAAATCTGTTTACACCTCAGAGGAATAATGAACCCACAAAAACAAAAACAACCAAAAGTAAATAAAAAGCAAAAATAACAAATGCGATAACATTAAATGTAAAAACCTGTATGCAAAACTATATTCTTTTTTTAACACAGTGACTTTTCGGTAAAATTTTCTGACCCTAAACAAAACTTTACAAACACAGGTTGTTGCGATGTTACCCAAAGGTCGGATTGTGTTAAACGATTCGGACACTATATTAAATCATTTTCTTGCTCGCCATATGCTACGGGTAACCAATGTCGCATGTGTCAGGTTCAAACATGCAATTTGCATTTTTGTAATGTTATATGAAATTACAAGTATATGACCTCACCCTACAGTTTGTGGTCCAAGTAGGCTTATAACAGGTCAAAACAAGTCCTGAATTGTGCACAAAGTGACCCCGGTTTCTGCTTGATGCCCTTACAAATACATATTAGGGACATAATATGCACGAAGAGAACAGATAAGGATGTTGCACAATTTGTCGCCCTAGTAAACGTATAAGCTAGAATTGCTAGTCCTTAGCTGAATTTATAGCTATCTCCGCCTACTGGTTATTGTCCTAATAGGCACATGAGAGGGAAATTCCAGTCCGAGCTGAACATTTACTGCTTCCGCCCACTGGTTGTCGCCCTAATAGGCACATCAGAGGAAATTTCCAGTCCTAGACGAAAACCTTTATGTTTATAATAATATATCATTTGGTTACGAACAACTTTGAAAAGCAAAAAAATCGAACCTCTTAATTTATTATGTACTTAGTTATTTAATGTATCAACAGTACTATTTAACTGTTGACCTCTGAGTGTTACCTTAGGACCTGGCTGATGTGTGCACCACGTCCCCTCATAATGATGAACCTTCATGGCAAAGCTGTTTTGAAAATCCTATTATGAAATATCAAAATACAGCCAGGACAATGGTCGGTCAGGATGAATGGATGTACTCACGTTTTGTTGAAACTCATAGAATGCATTGTTCATCCCGGACTAGCTTCAGTCTAAATAAGTTCTATCAACAGGGTTAGTTTTGATATTTAACCTGCAAGTGTGTCCTAGACATTTGACGAACACATCTGTGTCTATGCGCTAAGGGCTTTATGGTGATCCTTTATACTTGGTTAAGATACAGTTTAGGTGGAAGCACTTACAAACTTTTACCCACTCAGTGATCTTTTTCAATATCATTATTTAACATAACACAAACGCTGAGGTACCAGTCATTCAATATGTATGCGTTTCAAGCCTTTGGATATACGGTTACAATCCTGTTATCAGTCATTAATATTTTCCGTAAATGCATTAATTAGTGAGTTGTTAAATATTATTCTCTCATTATTCATCTTTGTTATACATGTGTATTGACTGAATTTGAATGAGAGTGTCACTTTTAGGAAAAAGAACTATTGCTGTGCGTTCATACGGTATGTAGGTTCGTATGTAGGAGCGCGTCCGATTTTTCAAACTGCATAAACCGACAGAAAAAGGGTACATACATTATCACTAAGAAATTGTTGCGTTATAAATCCTATCTGTATTAATTAGACCATTCAAAAGCAACAGTTCTTCAAATCCGCTATTCTACGATCATCGTTATTATCAAATCACTATTGAACTCTCAGACGAACCCGCCGAATATGAGATTCGGCGATGACCGTGATATTATGCAACTGACTAGTATGTTTTGCCTCTTAAGCGGAAACATTAATCTTAAGTCTACAGCGCGCTTAAAAGACGAGAGAGACATTTGGAAACGTTTAAAATTATAAGCATAAGTATGTGTTGTGGCTCCATTATTGATAATAACATTTTACTGAAAATAGTTCATGTATGCCATATTCTAGCATGACACATACTACTCTTACTGACCATAACTTTTCTAAACCCTAAATAATACTTGTCCTTGAGGCCTAGGTAAAATGTTTATGTCATTTCTATGCAGCAAAAAAGTAAATATGCATCTATGTCCTTTTATATAAAAATTGTGTTTACACTCATCAGAACATTGGATCTACAAAAATAATAAATTGGATAACATGAAATTCAAAATCAAACATTTGAAAAAACAAATTAGTATTAAATATAACACCGTTTGGATTACAATCGATTAAACAGTCTGGTAACATACTTTTTTGTCTTCAAAATGTTGCAACGATGTAACCCAAAGGTCGGATTGCCAAACCATTTCGGACACTTTTTTTAAAGCATTTTCTAAAAAGATTATTGTTGTTCTTCACATATTACTGACCAAAAATGTCGCGTATGTCATGTTCAAAGTGCTTGTTGGGGTGGGAGTAGAAGGGAAGGGCGACTTTGTACATGTGATATATTCCTTTCTTGTTAGAATGTTCATTATTCAGTTATAGAATTCACATTGTATACTAATACATAATAGCCTTACTCGGTAACTCGATTTTATCTAAAGTGACAACAGAGTGACCTCATCCAACTGTTTGTGGTACAAATACCCATAATAGGGACACACTAGTCCTGAACTGCAAGTGACATCCGCATTATGGTATTAAAAATCATGATATAGACATGCTTGTTCTGAATTAAACATATAGTGTCTATTGGCATGCCATGGCGGGCTAGTAGGCATAAGGGGGCTACACTGATACGCAATTGTACATTACGTGTCATCGCCTTAGTAAGCACACAATATGAACATACCAGGCATGAACTGAAACTATATTGACCTCATCCTACATTTGGTCGCTCTGATATACATACTTAAGCGATAAATAAGTAATGTAAGGAGCATCAGGTGACATTTGCCTACTGGTTGTCGTCAAAATAACCACATATAAGGGTCAAATCGGACCTAAGCCTCACATAGTGGCCTCCTCCTTCTTGTTGTCACTCCAGAAGATACCCTTTTAACCAGGCATGAGATGCCTTTAATCACATTTATATTTAAGATTGTTTCTTGAAACAAAATATATTAACGTAACTTCGGTTTTAATGTTGTTTAAAGAATGATTTAAATTGTTGTTCATTTATGATGTATGTATGTATGTATTCGCGCCTCCGATCGTTCAAACTGCATTAATGAACAGAAATCGCATATCACTAAGATGTCGTGACGTCACAAAATCTATGTTTATAAACTTATTATACCATAAAGAAACACATTGTTTCATGAAATCCGCTTTTCACCGATCATCATTATCAAATAACTTTTTAATCCTTGGACAAAAAGTAGCAATATTGTCAGGGTTATTGTGTTACAGCTGTAATCTCACGGTATAAATTTACATTAAATGCAGAAGCCCGGTAACCTCAAACTCTAAATGTTGTTATAAGGTTATACTATGTTCGTATTGTCCTGATTTTTCTATTTTCTATCCTGTGATAGATCCCCTCGGAGATGGGATTCTGCGATGAACGTGATATTATGCAACCGACTAGTATGTTTTGCTTATTTCAGCGATAAAATGTAGTAATCAATACTGCGCTTCAATGACGAGTGAGATATAATAGCATTATAAAGGATGGTAGATGTTAAATGAACATAACTTCATTGGCATATTATAGCATGGTACATTCTACTGTTACTGACAATGCATTTTCTGATCCTAAACAATACTTTACTTTTAGGCAGAGGTAAAATATTCATGTCATGGGTAGGCAATTAAAAAGGCAATTTACTTCTATGTCCTTTAATAATAACAAATGCGATAACAGTAAATATAAAAACCCGTATGCAGAACTGTATTCTTTTCAAACACAGTAAATTTCGGGCAAAAGAAAATTTTGTAATCTGGTAAAATAATTACATGTCTCCCAAAGGTCGCAGCGATGTTACCCAAAGGTCGGATTGTGTTAAACATTTCGGACACTATATAAAGTCATTTTCTTGAAAAGCCACTGTTGCTCTTCATATGTTATGAGGAATAAATGTCGCAAGTGTCAGGTTCAACGCGGGGAAAGGGCAACTACTTCAATTTCAAACATGCAATTTATTCATTTTTTTGTTAGAATGTTTATTATATAGTGACGAAAATACCCGTGTATAACAATACATGATAGCCTAAAGCGTACAGTCGATATTATTTATAATGTTATGTGACAATAATGTGACCTCATCCTACAGTTTGTGGTCCAAGTTGGCACCTAACAGGTCAAATCAAGTCCTAAGTTGTGCATAAAGTCACTCCGGTTTCTAGTTGATGCCATACTATATACCTAATAGGGAAAATAATGTCCCGAACAGTACATTTAATGTACTTTGCCATGACAACGCGGCAAAGTAGTCAAAATATGGGGACAAACTGGTACTCAGCTGCACACAAAGTGTCATTGCCCAATAGGCACATACTAGAAACATACGAGATATGACCTTAGGCTATTTATGTGATGTTCAAAGTTGGGGAGCGGTAAATATTTATTTGTTATGTATGCAAAATATTCCTCTTTCGTTAGAATGTTCATTAAATCATAATGCCTACTTGTGCGACAATCAGCAGGCGAAGGCCTCTATTTCCTGTTCAGGACTTCAGTGTCGCGTTTAAGTGCATTCTAGGACGGTAACCAGAAAGCAAAGATCGCTTTATGTTCATTTCAGGATTTATATGTCTTTGTTATATTTTTACAGGGACTTGATTTACATTATGAATGCATGCATGTGCTTTAATTTTTATTTACATAAATTTTAAATAAAACAAGTATAATCACAAAATATTTGTTATTAATTAAACACTCTTTTGACATAATTATATACTGAACTATCACTCAACTAACATTCATAACGGTGTTAAGGTGTTGCACATTTTCACGACTTTATGTTTTATGTCACCAATAAATCGCGCATGCTGTTTTGTCTATAAATTGTTTGTTCGACATACCGTTAATCCTTATCCCGACTTAGGATTAACGGTGTTTAATGTGTATATTGACATCGACTTACGGATTATTGCCCTAGTAGAAACAAACCCGAGACATGCTAGTACAAATCTGAACTGAACTGAACATAAATGGATATACGCCATGACTGGCAGCAAAGAATTCTCATAAAACGGACAAAGTAAACATCCATTAAACATTAAGTGTTGTAGGCGATCTATATCATTCGAGTTTTAAGAACTATGTTTGGAAATAATACAAGAATATGAGGATAATGGGGATATATAGTACATGTGGAAAATAAAAATATTGGAAATATATTGTCATAAAGTTATTAAAAACTATCGAGTATACTGGCGAGGAGGAAACAAGTCAATGATTATGAAAAAGTGTAGAAATCTTACTGCTATGCGATTTGGGTCAAAAGAAACGCGTCAGTTGGAAACTAGCAATATATGTCTGAAGATCTCAGCAAGTTAATACCAAATTCTGCAAAAACAGTGATATCTTGCCACCGACTTGTAAAGTATGCCTACATGAGCAAAAAAGTAATCTTAATAATTATTACAATACGCCTCAAAAAAGTGATACGTTTGGAATCGTTCCAAATTATCCAAATAAATATGTATTTCTTGTAGCACCATAACTTATGATAAAATTCTAATTACCATTACTTATTTGATATATATTCTAGCATGGCAAATACTACTTTTACTAACCTATTAGGCTGAGGTTAATATTCATTTAATTTTTAGGCAGTAAAAAAATGATTATCATCTCCATCCTTTAATACCATTAGGGTGTCCACATTTCATCAGAACATTGCATCTACATAAAATATATTATATTATAATTTATATATATGGGATTACACAAAATGTAATGAACCATATGCCAAATTATGTTTTATCAAACACAATACCTTTTGGGCAACATGCTATTTAACCATCTGATAACAAGTACAAGTTTCCCAAAGGTTGCACCCATGTAACCCAAAGGTCGGATTTGTTTAAATATTCCGTAGACGATTTACAATCTTTTTCTAGAAAGGTAACGGTTGCTCTACTGCTCTACACACAACAATTTCACATATACCATGTTGAAAGTTGATGGGGGGTCGACACTCTAGTTTCCTTTTACAGTTGCCTGAACTTACAAACTAGTGACCTCCACCTACAAATTGTGGTCCGCGTATCCACAAAATAGTACTAGCACCCACTGGCCGATGCCCTAGTAGACGCATGAGACGTACCTGTCCTGAATTGAACATAATGTGACATCCACGATGACTTTATGCCCAAGTGGGTTCATAAAAGGAACAAACAGAGCAAATTCAGCTGTTCATATAGTGCCATCCGCATACAAATTGTCACCCTAGTACGCACAAAATATGAACATGATATTCGTGAACTGATTGTTTATTGACCTCCGCCTACTGGGCATCACCCTGTTACGCACATGCTAGCGTTAAATGCAATAAGAATTAATATAACCAACTGGTCTAAGGCCGGACATACATTGACATCTAGGTACTGGTTGATGGGCAAACACCTGATAGAGACAAATTTGTTTCAAAATGGGTTTATTGTGACGTCCGCCATTCCTCTTCGCACTATTATGCACATAATTGAGTCAAACGGTAACATATATTGACATCTGTCAACTGGTTGTCATCAAAGTAAGCACATAATAAGAACCTACCGTACATGAACTTAATTTTATTGACCTCCGGCTGTTGTCCAAGTTAACACATATAACACATATAAGGATATAACAGTCATGAAGTGAACAAGTTATGACCTCCACGTACTGGTTTTTGTCCTATTAAACAAATGATATCCATTTGCTATTGGTTTTGGCCCTGGTAGGCTCATGATAGCGACATACTAAGTATGAGCCAAAAACAGAGTGATATCAGCCTACTGACATCGCCTACTATTTATCTGCCATGTCGGCACATAATAGGGACCTACTGGGCCATATCGGAACACATGGTGACCTCCGCCAACTGGTTGTTATCCTACCAGCAGCATTGTAGGGACAAACTAGACATACTGTAATCATATAGTGAACTGCGCCTATTGCTTGTCGCCATAGTAGGCGAAAGAAAACGACATACTAGTCCTGTCTAAAATAAGTGACCTCCGCCTACTGGTTGTTGCACTAACTGGCAAAAAATAGGAAAATACTTCGATTAAAGAAAACAAAAAGCTGAGACTTTCGCCAACCGGTTTTCATCTTCGTAGACGCAAAATAGCGACCGAATAGACATGATAGTGATCGCCCCTACTGTTTTTTCAATAGAACGCAAATAATAGGGACGGACTATTTCGAGACTATAAGGCAAATTATAGAAACATCAAAGACGTGAAATGTTCATTATGACCTGCTTGTGATTCTTGCACTAATAAGCACCCAAAAGGGCTAAGCGGAACAAGAATGACCTCCTGCTACCACACAGTGACATTTGCCAACTTGTTATTTCCCTAGGACGAACAAAACAGGGACATATCGGAGCTGAACTTAACATAAAGCGATATCTGTCTATTGGCTGCCACATTTGACGGCACGAAAGAGCGACATACACGCCCTGAACCGAACTGGACATAGTTACTTTTGCCTACATTTCGTTGCACTAGTAAGCACTAAAAACGATATACGAGCTGCACACATACTTCTGCATAAAACATTTCAACATAACTTCTTTGGTTTAGTATAGCATGACACGTACTACTGTTACTGGCCACAGATTTTCTGAGACCTTAACAATACTTTTAGGCAGAGGTTAAATATTCATGTCATGTCTAGGAAGTTAAATATCAGATATACCTTTATGTCCAGTTATATAAAAATGCATTTACACAGCATTCAAACCATGGATTTACAACGACAAAAATATAAAACACAATAAAAATAAGTAAAAACTCGTATGCAAAACTATATTCTTTTTGAACACAAAACTTAATTTCGGAAAACAGAAGATTTGACCATCTGGTAACATCATTTCATGTCTTTCAAAGGTTGCAACAATATTACCAAAAAGATCGGATTTGTTTATAATATATTTTAGACATTATACAAAATTCATATAAATAACCAGCCTATGCTGAACACAAAAAAGATCTCCCTACTGGTTGATACCCGAGATGGCATATATCTTAAACCGCAGCATACTACTTGTCGCCAGAGTAGGAACATAATAGCGGCATTCTATCCCTGAATAGAAGACCAGAAGACCTCAGCCAACTAGTTGTCGAAATTTTGGGATCATAAAAGGGACATTTCAGTCTTGGGACAAAACATGTACGAGCCTTTACCTGAACAAACATTCCCTGAGCCTGAGGAGAGTATATAATGACCTCATACTTCTGATTGTTGCCATAGTTTACACATTATAGGGAGTAACTAGACGTGAACTGGGCATAAAGTGACATCAAACTATTGGTTTTCGCACTAATAGAGACATAATTGTGACGTACTTGACCTAAAGAGAACATGCAGTGACCTCCGCATGTCCTAGTGCCCTAGTGGGCATAAATAAGGTCATCATTAAAGCTCAAACATTAGCAGGCCATACTGCTTAATGCGCAAGTATCTTTATCATTGGAACATACTGGGCCTGAGTAAATGTATAATAGCTTGCACGTACCGATTGTCGCCCTCATGTGCACATTTAGTGAATCAGCCTACTGGTGATCTCTCTGTTCGGCACAAATAAGGACATACCAGACCTGATTTGATCGCATAAATTTGACCGCCGCCTACTGGTTGTCGTCCTAGTTTATACATATAGTAACCTCCGCCAGCTGGTAGTCCACCCAATAGCCAAATGTTAAGAACGTATGAAGCTTGAGGTGAACCTTTGAAGATCACCGCCTGCTTGTTGTCGACCTAATACTACTAGGCACATAACAGGGACCATACTAGTCATGAGTTTAATACATAGTTACCTCAACAAACTAATTATCGATGTTTTAGATAAAGACTAGGGACGAGACCTCATGTGAACTAAGTTATGTGTTCTTTACATTTTGTTTCGAAATTATATACCAATTGAATGTATAACATGTAACTTCGAATTATTTTTTTAGCCGCGTAACAAATAAGACGTTTTTAATCATATATACAGTCGAACCCCGTTGGCATGACATTTTCATTAACAGATGTAGAGCAACATCAAGGAAATACTCAAAAAATGCTTGTTAATAATGTCAAACGTATTTTGACAAATACAACCTTTGGGTAACATCGTTGTGACCTTTGGGAGACACTGAAAATTTTCACCAGAAGTTCATTTCTTCTTCTCGCTAATAGTCAATGCGCGTTTAATAGTAATATATTACTGCTAACGTATTTTTATGTAACATGTTTTATTATCCCAGTTGTTATTCGATAAATATATTTGAGTTTTGTTTTGTTTTTGAACCAACGTTCTGATGAAGTGGCTACACGCGTTTTGATTCGGACGGAGAATTGATTTTTGCTTTTTTAATTTGCAAGATATCACACCTTATTAATTCTTTACTTAGGACTTTTAAATAAGGCATCGTTTATTGTAACAAACAAATATGAATAACATGGTACTTCAAATTAAATTTCTTTGACGCATACCAAATAAGACGTTTATATATATATACAATCGAAACAAGTTGTCTCGATATATAAGGGGACTGGCCATAATACTTCGAGCCTCGCGAATATTGAGCCAAGCGGTATTGTGTATTGTATGTGTATATTTATACGTTAAAGAAAGACTTGTTAACCTCGTTTGTTGTTTGCTACGTTATCTCCTAAAGACCTATTATTACCGTGTGCATATCGTACAGTTCACAATATGACAAATTTGATAATATGAAATAATTTGATTTTTTTTTTAATTTATTTACGCAATAAATTATATAAACCCATCCATAGAAAACATAAACAACTAATCTTGATACTAAGTTAGTAGGAATACGTGCAAATAGCTTAGGTTGTACCGAGTCCTCTCAAGATTGCTCAGCATTTGACAGTTTTATTAATTCTTCCATATGGAGAAACCTTCAGCGCAATAATTTTATCTGCAGACGCCTGATCAAAACACAATCAGATTTATACCTGTACTGACATTACTATTAAAACGCATATTAGATGAGTTTGGACATACATAAATGTGACATAATGCAAATGTTACGAAAGTTGAATTGGAGATGTTAATCCAACGTGTTTATGGTCAATGCGTACTTTGTTGGTTTCAAAATGTTAATAATAGTAAAAAGCTAGAAACGTATGTACTTATGAAAATAATGTGTTGTATGTGAGCCCAATCTTAACTATATTAATATAATCAAACATAGAATAGCATGTTTCATTCTATTAAACTTACACAGTGGGCGATTTGTTAAACACGAAATCCGCTTGCACGTTCTTATCAATGAGATATTTATGTCAAATTTGTTCTTATACATGTATTCAACAATATTCAAACCCTATATTTTCATCAGGCATGTTATTTACAAACTTAGATAATTGTGTAAATGGAAAAGTTAATGATAACTTAGATTTATCTAGTTCATTTTTAAGATATTTAACAACATAATTTTCTTATGATTAATATTTACATTTGTGTTTGTATATACATTACTTGTTCACCGTCTTTAAATTGTATTATGTATAATAGCAATGACATTTTTATGTTTATGCTAATAAAACTTAAACTTGACTCTGACATACTTTTAACGTCTGTATTCGTACCAGCTAAAGACAGAAATTAAAGTGAAAGCATGTTTGCTCAAACTGTTAAACCATTTAAATATGATAATGATTATAATACCAATCAAGCAAAATTAATCGATCAGCGCCTCGGCTTAGCCAAGCAAACAAATCAAGGTGTGAAAACTGACATCGAGTAATACAAACAAAACAAAATGCTTACTGTTTACTAGAGACCGCAAAATGACATCGAGCGTTGAGAAATATTTAACCTCAAAATACCAAGCTAACCGATCGAATTTTATATTAACATGTTGAAAAAAACAAACACTTTAAATCCTTGTTCGAGCCAACGAGGATATCGAACCTTGCGATACCGAGACACCGAGTTTCGACTGTAATCGAATATGAATTCATTGGCATCAGTGGCCGATCTGCCGAGATGAAAACCTATCATATTTATCATTTTGTCACTTCCGATTGCACTTAAGTTTGGGTCGCAATTTTTACACCTTACTTAATATATTGTTTAACGCTATGCGTCTAGAATTTTTCATATTCACTCGCGTTACCACGCGCCAAGAAGGCAAGTATCTTAAACCATAGCATATTGGTTGTCGCCAGAGTAGGAACATAATAGCGACATTCTATGCCTGAATAGAAGATAGGGAGACCTCAGCCAACTGGTTGTCAACATTTTGGAATCATAAAAAGACATTTTCAGTCTTGAACAAAACTTGTACGAGTCTTTACCTTAAAAAACCTTAATAAACCGTGGTCTTCACCATGTCATGGCGCCGTATTAAAACACCCTGAGTCTGAGCAGAGTATATAATGACCTCATACTTCTGAGTATTGCCATAGTTTACTCATTATAGGGAGTAACTAGACGTGAACTGGGCATAAAGTGACCTCAGACTACTTGTTTTCGCACTAGTAGAAACATAATTGAGACGTCCTTGACCTAAAGTGATTATGCAGTGACCTCCGCATGACCTAGTGCCCTAGCGGGCATAAATAAGGTCATCAACCAGGCTCAAATGTCGCAGGCCATCTTTATTATTGGAACATACTGGGCCTGAGTAAACGTATAATGGCCTGCACGTACCGATTGTCGCCCTCATGTGCACATTTAGTGAATCAGCCTACTGGTAGTTTCTCTGTTCGGCACAAATAAAGACATACCAGACCTGATTTGATCGCATAAATATTGACCGCCGCCTACTGGTTGTCGCCCAGGTAGGGATTCAATAAGGACATATTATGAATCCTGAACTGAACAAAGAATGATATCCGCCTAATTTTACCGTTCTAGAAGACACGGTATATGGATATACTTGGCTTGAACTAAACAAATTGTTGAGAAAAAATATAGTTGGAACATACTAGGTTGAACTGATCATACAGTGTCATCCTGGTTATGCCTGACGCCCTTGCATATGCATAAAAGAGACTTACTAGTCCTAAACTGAATGTATAGTGACTTCCGGCATGACCTTGGACCATAGCTTATACTCATTCGGAGCTCCTCGGCCATTTTTCAAAAAAAAAAACTTCGGATATATTTGGACGATTTAGATACTAAAAAAGAGGTACGTTTACGTCCGCTGCAAGTAGATCGCGTAGTGATTTTATTTAGTAGTTAAACTTTATGACTTTACTCTTGGAAATCTTAATTATGTTTGCAATAATATACTTCAATGACAATCAGTTTAAACTTAGATCAGTAAACACAATTCTAAAACACTACATTTTTAAAATGATTTAATTAAAAAAATACGAACTACTTTAACTGATGTACCGACAAACTATCCGAGGTTGTTTTCGATAAAAAATGGCCGAGGAGTTCCGAATGAGCTTATATTAAGCATAATCTGAACAAATGGTGACCGCCGCCTACTGGCTGTTGTCCTAGTTTACACATATAAGGGAAAAATTAGACATGAACTGCATGTACTTAGGCCATAACCCGGGGCCTTGTTGGCACATATTAGGGACACAAATAACCTGGGCAGAAGGCTGGAAATATAGTACCCTCCGCCAATTTGGTAGTCCACCCAATAGCCACATGTTATGAACGTATGAAGCTTGAGGTGAACCTTTGAAGATCACCGCCTGCTTGTTGTCGACTTAATACTACTAGGCACTATAACTGGGACCATACTAGTCATGAGTTTAACACATAGTTACCTCAACAAACTAATTATCGATGTTTTAGATAAGACTAGGACGAGACCTCATGTGAACTAAGTTATGTGTTCTTTACATTTTGTTTCGAAATTATATACCAATTGAATGTATAACATGTAACTTCGAATTATTTTTTAGCCGCGTAACAAATAAGACGTTTTTAATCATATATACAGTCGAACCCCGTTGGCATGACATTTTCATTAACAGATGTAGAGCAACATTAAGGAAATACTCAAAAATACTTGTTAATAATGTCAAACGTATTTTGACAAATACAACCTTTGGGCAACATCGTTGTGACCTTTGGGAGACACTGAAAATTTTCACCAGAAGTTCATTTCTTCTTCTCGCTAATAGTCAATGCGCGTTTAATAATAATATATTATTGCTAACGTATTTTTATGTAACATGTTTTATTATCCCAGTTGTTATTCGATGAATATATTTGAGTTTTGTTTTGTTTTTGAACCAACGTTCTGATGAAGTGGCTACACGCGTTTTGATTCGGACGGAGAATTGATTTTTGCTTTTTTAATTTGCAAGATATCACACCTTATTAATTCTTTAATTAGGACTTTTAAAT
This sequence comes from Mya arenaria, assembly GCF_026914265.1. Taxonomy (NCBI): domain Eukaryota; kingdom Metazoa; phylum Mollusca; class Bivalvia; order Myida; family Myidae; genus Mya; species Mya arenaria. The sequence continues at coordinate 65,459,817 of NC_069127.1, read as the reverse complement.
AAGGCATCGTTTATTGTAACAAACAAATATGAATAACATGGTACTTCAAATTAAATTTCTTTGACGCATACCAAATAAGACGTTTATATATATATATACAATCGAAACAAGTTGTCTCGATATATCAGGGACTGGCCATAATACTTCGAGCCTCGCGAATATTGAGCCAAGCGGTATTGTGTATTGTATGTGTATATTTATACGTTAAAGAAAGACTTGTTAACCTCGTTTGTTGTTTGCTACGTTATCTCCTAAAGACCTATTATTACCGTGTTCATATCGTACAGTTCACAATATGACAAATTTGATAATATGAAATAGTTTGATTTTTTTTTTAATTTATTTACGCAATAAAATTATATAAACCCATCCATAGAAAACATAAACAACTAATCTTGATACTAAGTTAGTAGGAATACGTGCAAATAGCTTAGGTTGTACCGAGTCCTCTCAAGATTGCTCAGCATTTGACAGTTTTATTAATTCTTCCATATGGAAAAACCTTCAGCGCAATAATTTTATCTGCAGACGCCTGATCAAAACACAATCAGATTTATACCTGTACTGACATTACTATTAAAACGCATATTAGATGAGTTTGGACATACATAAATGTGACATAATGCAAATGTTACGAAAGTTGAATTGGAGATGTTAATCCAACGTGGTTATGATCAATGAGTACTTTGTTGGTTTCAAAATGTTAATAATAGTAAAAGCTAGAAACGTATGTACTTATGAAAATAAGTGTTGTATGTGAGCCCAATCTTAACTATATTAATATAATCAAACATAGAATAGCATGTTTCATTCTATTAAACTTACACAGTGGGCGATTTGTTAAAACACGAAATCCGCGTGCACGTTCTTATCAATGAGATATTTATGTCAAATTTGTTCTTATACATGTATTCAAACCCTATATTTTCATCAGGCATGTTATTTACAAACTTAGATAATTGTGTAAATGGAAAAGTTAATTATAACTTAGATTTATCTAGTTCATTTTTAAGATATTTAACAACATAATTTTCTTATGATTAATATTTACATTTGTGTTTGTATATACATTACTTGTTCACCGTCTTTAAATTGTATTATGTATAATAGCAATGACATTTTTATGTTTATGCTAATAAAACTTAAACTTGACTCTGACATACTTTTAACGTCTGTATTCGTACAAGCTAAAGACAGAAATTAAAGTGAAAGCATGTTTGCTCAAACTGTTAAACCATTTAAATATGATAATGATTATAATACCAATCAAGCAAAATTAATCGATCAGCGCCTCGGCTTGGCCAAGCAAACAAATCAAGGTGTGAAAACTGACATCGAGTAATACAAACAAAACAAAATGCTTACTGTTTACTAGAGACCGCAAAATGACATCGAGCGTTGAGAAAAATTTAACCTCAAAATACCAAGCTAACCGATCGAATTTTATATGAACATATTGAAAACAAAACAAACACTTTAAACCTTGTTCGAGCCAACGAGGATATCGAACCTTACGATACCGAGACACCGAGTTTCGACTGTAATCGAATATGAATTCATTGGCATCAGTGGCCGATCTGCCGAGATGAAAACCTATCATATTTATCATTTTGTCACTTCCGATTGCACTTAAGTTTGGGTCGCAATTTTTACACCTTACTTAATATATTGTTTAAAGCTATGCGTCTAGAATTTTTATATTCACTCGCGTTACCACGCGCCAAGAAGGCAAGTATCTTAAACCATAGCATATTGGTTGTCGCCAGAGTAGGAACATAATAGCGACATTCTATGCCTGAATATAAGATAGGGAGACCTCAGCCAACTGGTTGTCAACATTTTGGAATCATAAAAAGACATTTTCAGTCTTGAACAAAACTTGTACGAGTCTTTACCTTAAAAAAACTTAATAAACTGTGGTCTTCACCATGTCATGGCGCTGTATTAAAACACCCTGAGTCTGAGCAGAGTATATAATGACCTCATACTTCTGAGTATTGCCATAGTTTACTCATTATAGGGAGTAACTAGACGTGAACTGGGCATAAAGTGACCTCAGACTACTTGTTTTCGCACTAGTAGAAACATAATTGAGACGTCCTTGACCTAAAGTGATTATGCAGTGACCTCCGCATGACCTAGTGCCCTAGCGGGCATTAATAAGGTCATCAACCAGGCTCAAATGTCGCAGGCCATCTTTATTATTGGAACATACTGGGCCTGAGTAAACGTATAATGGCCTGCACGTACCGATTGTCGCCCTCATGTGCACATTTAGTGAATCAGCCTACTGGTAGTTTCTCTGTTCAGCACAAATAAAGATATACCAGACCTGATTTGATCGCATAAATATTGACCGCCGCCTACTGGTTGTCGCCCAGGTAGGGATTCAATAAGGACATATTATGAGTCCTGAACTGAACAAAGAATGATATCCGCCTAATTTTACCTTTCTGGAAGACACGGTATATGGATATACTTGGCTTGAACTAAACAAATTGTTGAGAAGAAATATAGTTGGAACATACTAGGTTGAACTGTTCATACAGTGTAATCCTGGTTATGCCTGACGCCCTTGCATATGCATAAAAGAGACTTACTAGTCCTAAACTTAATGTATAGTGACTTCCGGCATGACCTTGGACCATAGCTTATACTCATTCGGAGCTCCTCGGCCATTTTTTTAAAAAACAACTTCGGATGTATTTGGACGGTTTACATACTAAAAAAGAGGTACGTTTACGTCCGCTGCAAGTAGATCGCGTAGTGATTTTATTTAGTAGTTAAACTTTATGACTTTACTCTTGGAAATCTTAATTATGTTTGCAATAATATACTTCAATGACAATCAGTTTAAACTTAGATCAGTAAACACAATTCTAAAACACTACATTTTTAAAATGATTTAATTAAAAAAATACGAACTACTTTAACTGATGTACCGACAAACATCCGAGGTTGTTTTCGATAAAAATGGCCGAGGAGTTCCGAATGAGCTTATACTAAGCTTATTCTGAACAAATGGTGACCGCCGCCTACTGCCTGTTGTCCTAGTTTACACATAAAAGGGAAATACAAGACATGAACTGCATGTACTTAGGCCATAACCCGGGGCCCTTGTTGGCACATATTAGGGACACAAATAACCTGGGCAGAAGGCTGGAAATATAGTAACCTCCGCCAGCTGGTAGTCCACCCAATAGCCACATGTTATGAACGTATGAAGCTTGAGGTGAACCTTTGAACATCACCGCCTGCTTGTTGTCGACCTAATACTACTAGGCACATAACTGGGACCATACTTCTCATGAGTTTAACACATAGTTACCTCAACAAACTAATTATCGATGTTTTAGATAAAGACTAGGGACGAGACCTCATGTGAACTAAGTTATGTGTTCTTTACATTTTGTTTCGAAATTATATACCAATTGAATGGATAACATGTAACTTCGAATTATTTTTTTAGCCGCGTAACAAATAAGACGTTTTTAATCATATATACAGTCGAACCCCGTTGGCATGACATTTTCATTAACAGATGTAGAGCAACATTAAGGAAATACTCAAAAAATGCTTGTTAATAATGTCAAACGTATTTTGACAAATACAACCTTTGGGTAACATCGTTGTGACCTTTGGGAGACACTGAAAATTTTCACCAGAAGTTCATTTCTTCTTCTCGCTAATAGTCAATGCGCGTTTAATTATAATAATATATGACTGCTAACGTATTTTTATGTAACATGTTTTATTATCCCAGTTGTTATTCGATAAATATATTTGAGTTTTGTTTTGTTTTTGAACCAACGTTCTGATGAAGTGGCTACACGCGTTTTGATTCGGACGGAGAATTGATTTTTGCTTTTTTAATTTGCAAGATATCACACCTTATTAATTCCTTACTTAGGACTTTTAAATAAGGCATCGTTTATTGTAACAAACAAATATGAATAACATGGTACTTCAAATTAAATTTCTTTGACGCATACCAAATAAGACGTTTATATATATATACAATCGAAACAAGTTGTCTCGATATATCAGGGACTGGCCATAATACTTCGAGCCTCGCGAATATTGAGCCAAGCGGTATTGTGTATTGTATGTGTATATTTATACGTAAAAGAAAGACTTGTTAACCTCGTTTGTTGTTTGCTACGTTATCTCCTAAAGACCTACTATTACCGTGTGCATATCGTACAGTTCACAATATGACAAATTTGATAATATGAAATAATTGATTTTTTTTTTAAATTTATTTACGCAATAAAATTTATATAAACCCATCCATAGAAAACATAAACAACTAATCTTGATACTAAGTTAGTAGGAATACGTGCAAATAGCTTAGGTTGTACCGAGTCCTCTCAAGATTGCTCAGCATTTGACAGTTTTATTAATTCTTCCATATGGAGAAACCTTCAGCGCAATAATTTTATCTGCAGACGCCTGATCAAAACACAATCAGATTTATACCTGTACTGACATTACTATTAAAACGCATATTAGATGAGTTTGGACATACATACATGTGACATAATGCAAATGTTACGAAAGTTGAATTGGAGATGTTAATCCAACGTGTTTATGATCAATGCGTACTTTGTTGGTTTCAAAATGTTAATAATAGTAAAAAGCTAGAAACGTATGTACTTATGAAAATAAGTGTTGTATGTGAGCCCAATCTTAACTATATTAATATAATCAAACATAGAATAGCATGTTTCATTCTATTAAACTTACACAGTGGGCGATTTGTTAAACACGAAATCCGCGTGCACGTTCTTATCAATGAGATATTTATGTCAAATTTGGTCTTATACATGTATTCAACAATATTCAACCCCTATATTTTCATCAGGCATGTTATTTACAAACTTAAATTATTATTGTGTAAATGGAAAAGTTAATGATAACTTGTATTATATATAATAGCAATATTCAAATATTCAACGTTTATTGGCAAAGATCGGCATACAAATGCCTATTGCCATTAAACACATAGTCATGGTGATAATATACACAAATAGAAACACACAACGATTCAGTAATACAGTACCTATCATAATACAAAAAAGACACAAAAACATAAAGCAAAAGAAAAAAAACATAATAATAAGCCAATTGGTTTATACTTAATTATTTCATTAAAATTTAGAAACAGTTAAGTTTCCAGGGTTGATTTTCTTAATTCCATTGCAAATTTGATAAATCTTACAGTATTAAGTAACTTACTAGTTGATTTGTTTAGTAAAACAGATTTTAACATATTTATAGAAGGCCAGGAGGTGTTGCCTAAGTAAGTTTATCTCAATCTATTGTATAGTATAGAACATAACATAAAATGATACTCGTCTTCTATCATATTTGAAGAACAACATTTAAATTTTCTGTCAACTCTGGCAGTACCAATATATCTACCAGTTTCAATTTCAAGATTATGTGCTGATAATCTAAAACAAGTCATATATTTACTTTGCCTATCATTTTTAATTTGTACAAGATAATTTTCAAAAGAATTTTTTTCTTTAAGTTTACAATATAATGAAAGTTTTGGCATACTATTTATAGAAGCATTCCATTCTTGAATAAACTGATCACGAATTTTACATTTAAGTAAAGGAAGATAATTTATGTTTACATCGAAGTTTAGTCTTATATCCATAAAACCAAGATGATCAATAATGGAATTTATTCTCTTTGCCCAAGAAGAATTATTTATATTAGCATTCAATTATTATATACCATATGTGTTGGTGAATTTACATTTTTTTTACTTTTAACCAAAATTTAACAGATCGTTTCTTGCATAAAATGGATAATGGAAATCTGCCAAGCTCACCATATACATCAGCGTTAGGGGTTTGTTGCTTTACACCTACAATATACTTAAGAAATCTAATGTGTAGCTTGTCAACTTCCTTAAAGTTATATACCCCCCATACCTCTGAACCGTACAGTAAAATTGGAACAACCATAGCGTCAAACAAAGACAATTTGGTTTTAACATCGAGATGAACTTTGTCAAACAATGACAAGAGACTATGGTAGGCCTTTAGAGCTTGATCATTTAGCATTTTTACTGCATGTGACATATTGCCTGTGTAATGAAAGTTAACACCTAAATAAGTAAAGTTATCTACTATATTTACCATTTCATTGTTAATATAGAATTGTACATTTCTAACTTGCTTCCGATTTTCAAAAACACAAATTTTAGTTTTATTTACATTGATTTTTAAACCCCATTTAACAGAATAGTGGTAAATAGCATCCATCTGGGCTTGTAAACTTGCTGGATCTGTGGTAAATAATACAATGTCATCAGCGAATAAAATCATATACATTGATAAAAGTTCTAAATCCTTAGTAGTAAATGCTTGAAAATTTAAATTCTCAAAGATATCATTTATAAACAATATAAATAAAAGAGGAGGAAGAGGTTCTCCTTGTTTCAGACCGACTGTTACGTCGAAAATTGGGAAAATTCAAATTCGCCAGCAGAGCATAGTTTATCACATGACTGTACGTCAATGACATTTTTATGTTTATGCTAATAAAACTTAAACTTGACTCTGACATACTTTAAACGTCTGTATTCGTACCAAATCAAGGTGTGAAAACTGACATCGAGTAATACAAACAAACAAAATGTTAAATGTTTACTAGAGACCGCAAAATGACATCGAGCGTTGAGAAATATTTAACCTCAAAATATCAAACTAACCGATCGAATTTTATATGAACATATTGAAAAAACAAACACTTTAAATCGTGTTCGAGCCAACGAGGATATCGAGCCTTGCGATACCGAGACATCGAGTTTCGACTGTAATCGAATATGAATTCATTGGCATCAGTGGCCGATCTGCCGAGATGAAAACCTATCATATTTATCATTTTGTCACTTCCGATTGCACTTAAGTTTGGGTCGCAATTTTTACACCTTACTTAATATATTGCTTAACGCTATGCCTCTATAATTTTTATATTCACTCGCGTTACCACGCGTTCTGTTATGTTATATATTGGTGTTATTATTACCCTCTCCTAATGACTCCGGGTATTCTGCGTTATTTAACATTATGTTTTACAATTTGAGCAAATTTGGCGGAACTAATTTCAAATGAATTCTTAAAATAAAACGCCATTAACATATTGATGCCGGGGCTCTTTCGCTATAGAAGATATACACTTCTTAAGTTCTGTTTCCGAGATTATCCCATCTAGCGACTCATACACCTTAAAAGGCACTTTTGTTTTAATTTCTCGCAGCACCAAAAGGTTTCTAAAATGCTTATACAACTCATCTATAGATAAGCTTTCTGAGCTGAGTATACTTTTCTTGTACTGAGTTTTCATTTTTTTTCCAAACTGTTTTGTTTTTGTTATTGCCATGTTAGCAATTCTACACCCTCGTTTAAGTATTATTATTATTATTATTATTATTATTATTATTATTATTATTATTATTATTATTATTATTATTATTAAACGCGGTTAATCGTTACTGTGCGACTGTAGTAAATTTAAGAATGAATTACGTTTATCGTTATCACACGCAATGTGTATACTGGGGATATCCAATTGATCAAGTACTTGAATTCCTGTTTGTAAACAAATACCTTATAAACATATTGTTATTGCCGAGTGGTCATAGAATTGTGTGGAAGGAAGTATTTCAAAGTTGCTCAAAAGAGAGAAATATCGATAGTTAATAAAAAAATAATCTACCGGGTTATTTGCTTTAGTTTTATTGAAGTTAAAGTCGCTTATTTTACTATCCTTACTAGTAACGTTTCTCCGTGGTTGTCTGAACATTTATCTTTACTTATTATGTAGGAACATTTGTCAACATTTGTTCGAATTGCTCGTTGTCTATATTATTATCAAAACTTATGAAGCCAATTTCATCCGCCATGCGGCCGTTTAAATTGCAATTTAATGCAAGTATATAATTAGTGCTATATATTTCGATTTCCTGTTTAGTTTTACAATTTGTATGCCTTTCAATAATCGTAATATTATCTTTAACACTATCCTTAAAATAAATGGAGAAACATTCACTAGAACGATTTTTGTTTGTATTTTTTATTGGAGGTACACCATTTGTGATAAAATAGCAACAGATAATCATGTAAAAATGGAATATAAGACTGATTGTATGTTGTTTGTTTTAATCATATAACTTGCAGTGCGTTTTTCAATTAATTATTTGAATAAGACTTCTAAGCTTGTTCGGTCAGAAATCAATCAGAGTCAATTATTGATTAACAAAGACATCAAAACAATCTTGAAAAATTGCAAACTTTCCATTAGTTTTTTTAACGAAGCTGGCCATTATTTTGTGTCATTAAAACTTCTTTAATTATAAACAATGCGAGAGATTTGAGTAATAAACGCTTAAACCAAGCTGACTTAAAATAGACCGCTTGTGAAAATACCCATCACAAGACGGCAGGCGGATTCGAAATAACAAGACCGACCAATCAACGATCCGAATCCGCTACAGAGATAAACACCCTCTATTGAAAAAATGTACTGGACGCGTGGCTTCTGTAAACACCAACGGGGTTTAATGGTCTTATCCGATAAATCAATACTCAACCACATGCTACAAATGCATTTGCGTTTACGTTTGGAGAGGAATTATAAGCAAGTTATTAGTATGATTTTTTTTTCAATTGCTAAAGTGAATTTGATGTTATATTTAAGATATTTAGGACATTTGGTATATTTATAAATATAGACATAATTCAAAATAAAATCCTTAAACGATGTAAATGTCATTTCTGCACACGTTTTTTTTTTTAATTCTCAAAATTGATATGGTTTCCGTTAATGTAGGTCTGATACATTTGACTTAAACATAAAATATTTCAATGAGGCATTCATTTAGATAACGCTACAAAACAATTATGTTTTATTTAATATCATTGTAATGTCCCAAGGCCTATTTCAAGCCTTCTTTAAACTTGAAACTTGAAACTTGTTTATTTGCTTAAACGCCTATTTCTACATATAAATACATATTCAATGGCGTTGTACAATAATGAATTATAAGATAATAAAAGCAATACAGCAATACAGACACAAGAATTAAATAACCAGTAATCAATGGGAAAAAAATCACGAATATTAGCACACTGTAAACAACATACATAGTTCAATGAATAGTATATAAATTATTTACAACATGATGGGTGTTCACCATCGTATTAAACAGACAACAGCTCGGCAATATATTGGTAAATAGTTCATGGGTATACATTTTAAAACAATGCATAATAATCTCTGAAACGATGGGTTTTTAAATGTTTCTTGAATATGTTTACTGAATCACTTTGTCTAAGGCTCAGAGGCAGTTCATTCCAAAGCTTAGGGCCAATAGTTCTTAAACTTCTGTCACTGAAGGTCTTTTTCTTATTTAAAGGCACAACATAGCATTTATTCAGCATTAAATGGTGTAAAAATAAGCACTAGTAACTCTGCATATATGGTGAACTAGGACGGTACCCTCTGTATTTTACTAGACATCTAAAAATTGTAAAATATTTTCTTAAACGGATTAATTTAAAACAGACAGTTCCTTTTTATACAAAACATTGCAAAGCCTTCGATACGATGCGGAAAATAACGCAAATTCAAACAACGGGTGTTCTAATGTACGCACACATATCCGGAGTCGATTTATATTGATTATTTTATTCCTTTTTTAGAAGAAGATTAATCGACTCATTTATTGGACATTGGAAAACTTATATAAACTCATTAAGTTCATTAGTGTTATACAGAGAACTACAATTCACTATTCATATGTCATCGTATATAGATAAATTGTATAGCTATAGACTTAGGAATATTATTGCTAGATTTTGATTGTCTTCTCATATGTTAAATATTGAAAAAGGCAGATATGTTAATATTGAAAGAAATCAACGTAAATGTATTTTATGTGTTCATAATGATATCGAAAATGAATATCACTTTGTTTTGATTTGTCCGAAATATAATGGCATAAGGAAAAAAAATATAACTAAATTTTACTATGCAAGACCAAGCATGTTTAAATTCATTCAATTATTAAACTCGGAAAACGCTGCATGTCTACGAAAACTAGCTTTGTATTCCAAACATACTTTTAAGCTACGATATACTGCTTTGAATAATAATGCTTAATTTTTAACATGTTGAAATCATTGATAGTTTATTTATGTATAATGCACTCTCGCATTTATCAACTATTGCCATGCAATGTGTTATGTTATTGTAACAACGATGAACTGTAAATGTTAAAGTTAACAATAAATGTTCTGTTCTGGTCAATGATATATAACGTTCAAAGACAAAATGCAAAAACATATGAAACAAATCATCGTGATATCATTATAACCATCATGCACGCTGAATTGTGTGATTAACTTGGTTGATATTTTCCTTTTACTCTTTTATTCTTTCGATTTTTGAATAATTTCTAAAAATTCTGTCAATGATAAAAATCAATAGAGAAGTATACTATACATCATAGTATCAAATTCTTAACATAATAATGTTTTCGATCGTAACAAAGATGCATACTATAAACATTTACTAACTTGTCATACTTTTTTCCGCTGTCTGAGGAAAAAGGGAAATACATTTTGTTTTGATGGCCAAAAGCAAAAATATGGTTTACAGCAATGATTTCGTAGATTATGATGTTTTTGACATACAAAATGGTATTCATCTCGATGACATTCATATTACAAAAGCTACATATTCTATATTTTTTTTGGAAAGTGATGCTGTCTTCCTGTTTCGATTAAAAGGTCATGTGAGGAAATGTTGTAACGACCGTTCTTTATTTATTCATGTGCATACTATTAAGATATGTTCATGCTTGAGTTCATTTTTATACCAGCGATATGTTTCTAGTCTGTTCGATTCATTAATATCTGCATTCCATATATGTCAATTATTCTTTGTCGTATTATTTCGATCAAAATCATAATTGAATGTAAAATATAGGGATGGCAACGAGTAGTAAAGTTAATACTCTAGTACTCGGACGATCGTTCGATCGAGTACCCGGGTACTCGATTACTCGGAAGAATTGAATATGTGTTCGCAAAGACAAGATTGTGTATACATGTATCGTTAATGACGTATATTGTGCGTTGGTCGTATTATTGGTCATTTTCACCTTTAAAGTAAACTTTCATTACGTATTTTAACAAAAAATGATATAAAAAGAAAATAAATGTTGTTTCAGGCTTTTAATCTGTCTTATTCGTTTCATTTTATACAAGTATGCACCGCAGAAATGAACAACAATCACAATTACAATGAACGAAAATTAATAGCATACATAAAAATAGTGAACGAAATTCAATACGAAGTTCAGTTGTTTAGTTGTTTACTCTACATTTTTTTTTTAAATGATAATTTTTTGTACTGTGTAATTGTTGTTTACCTCATTAATATTCATAATTCTTGATTTAAAATTTCAACCAATCAATTGTGATAATCATTGCAAAAATAGTTAAAATACGCCCATTAAGAAATCAATTCTCGTAACATTCGATACTCTTTCGCCCGTTAGCGTCCATTGTTTGGTGAAAGGTCTCTAATTGGTATACAATAGAATTGTGTAGGTGAAAGTACCTCTATCAAAACTTCGCTAATTGACATCAGTGCTAATTTGAAATAGAGGTCCTTTGTTGACAGTTTTCAACTATCACAACAATTGTCAACTAATTGACTGACGTCAATTGTGTACACAGCGGGGATTAGAGGGACCGTAAATTGTCCTCTTGGCAAATAACCAGATCTGATATTTTGTCTGTTAATCGTGAATTTGGTGATTTTTATAGATTTGTTCCCGAGTACTCGAGTAGTGATTTGGTACTCGTGTACTCGGACGTTCGATCGAGTACTCAAGTCCTCGGGTACTCGATGCCATCCCTAGTAAAATATCAATAAATCGTAGACTTGCCTTTTTGAAATTGATTTTAAATAGTTTTATTAAGACTGGTCCACGTCAATCTTTTAAGAAATATTGGAGAATTAAAGTTCGAAAAATATCAATGAGGGTTGATATCAAAAAAGAAGAAGAAAAATATCAATGAGAGGTACGGATAATATCCCCCCCCCCGGATGATTGCCCCCCCCCCTCCCCGACATTAGCCCCTAGGACCATAGCCCTCCCGGAAGATAGCCCCCACGTCTTAGTGAAAAAAACGGACGATATCCCCCCCCCCAATATTAAAATGCATATTATAACCAGTTTATTTAAGCAAATTTGCAAAACAATGATTTTTATTATAAAATGAAACAACCCAAAGGCATAAATCAATGAAAAAAAATCATGAATAGTGAAAAATAAACGGAAAAAGCATGTGATTTTACAATGAAACATTTATTATTTTAATAGTTAATTGTTTTCTCTGTTATTTGTTGACTAAGCACTTATTTAATAATCTTTGATCAGTAAGTTCTCACCTTTAATTAGCATTAACATTGACCTTTAATTATTTAATAGGGTGATAATCCTTAATGCGATAAATTAATGACATTATATGTTTTATTTCTTTTGAAGATGTTTTAGTGCAATCCAGTTGATAATTACTGATTGACCTAACACATTAATTGCATAATAGTATACTATTCACATGGTGGGGTGGAAACATCAAAGTTGTTTGCCTAATTGAACGTTAAATAATACTTAAATAAAGGATATTTATCTTTTGTCCAGTTTATAATTATACTTTGAGTCATTTACATTTCACAATCCAATGCTAAATGAAAATTTTGCTTGTCGCCCTATATAAGTCAAAGGACCACTAAATGGCATTTTTTATGTTTTATGAGTTTTATGAATATGCAAATTTAAAAGAGTGTATATATGTTAAGTCATTTATATATATGCAGGGGGGCTATTGTCTCGGGGGAGGGCTATTGTCTGGGAGGGCTATCATCCGGGGGGATATGGTCCTAGAGGCTAATGTCTGGGGGGGGGGGGCAATCATCCGGGGGGATATCATCCTACACTCAGACCTCTATAGTTCTTTGGGTCGTCTTCATTGCTCCCTTTAAATGCAGGTACTAATATTCTTCCCTAAATGGATCTGGGATATTCTCCTGTGGTAAAGATGCGATTTAATAGTTTCAATAGAAACGGTGATATATCTGTAAATATGGTTTTATAGATTTCAGCATTACAGCTTCATTAATCTGCCAAAATTACCTTTTTATCAAGATTGTCATCGCAAATGTTTGCTCTTAATTTTGAGTTGTTAGTATAATCTTAAGTACTATATAGTGTTTTGAAATTATCATATAAATCCGACGCATTTTGATTCTCAGATTTTGGTTGACTTTTTTATATTCGTTTTTATTTTGTTTCTAAAAATCGTTAAGGTTTATTTTGCTCATGCTCTCACGGCTTTTTTGGAAGCGATTTTCTAGAAGTTGTATCATTTTGTTTTTTGGCAGACCGACACAAAGACGAATTTGAATTATCTGTATGAACGAATTTGTTGAACCATCAATGTTTAATGAGAATCTACTTGTTCTACCAAATCAAGACAATTGGTTACATTTGAATGACAAACTACTTTTAAGTTCTTCAATTTTGGATGGATTCCATTAAATTGTATTATCATTATTGATATTATTACTCTTACTATTATTTTGGCATTAATTTTTCCCCAACTGCTTATTACAAGCGAAAACGATCCATGAAAGATTCGAAACTTCGGTTGGATCTTGTATTTGAAAGTCTGAAACAGAAAATATATTTTGAAGCTGAAGTATTTAATAATCCAATACGCCTGATTGATTCTTTTTTAATAAAATGTATATTCGCCCATACCTGATCGGTGTGCAGTCGACATATAACAAAAATATCAAATTTGGATTGACATAACTCGATGAAGCGTTTACCTTGTGTAACTAGCACATAATCTTTTGAATCACGTGGTGGAATGTAAGCACAATCTGACAGCTGATTACCCGTCGAATGTTAGGTAATCTATGATTTAGAGCTACTGCCATCCGCTGTAACCAAACATTAATTAAGTTGGTAATCCTTTTCAAAACCGAAAACAATCAAATTGATCATATCGTAATAGTTTACAGTTACTTTATTGGTTTTTCTCAGCAATTTCAAAATATTTGCTAAATGATTTGTGATGATAATATTCATTTCACGCGTTTCGTTAGTATAGCGTGAAATATTTGTCTTGGCGAAATGATAGAATTTGAATACAGTAGTGGTCAGTCTTGCACGAGGATTTCGTGCTATATTGGTATATTAGCGTGAAGAGTCATTCTACCAGTCGACTTCATTCAGTTCACTTCGTAACCTAAATTTTCACTTCAATATCTTTAGTGATTTTGTTTCACTGTTTTATATCCATATTTGAAACCAGACAAATGAATGAGGTTCGACATTCATACGTTGTGGATCGACATTTGGCAAACGAACACAGGTTTCCAGAGTTAACCGTCTCTGGTTTTGCCTGGCCGGTCGGCTGCACTGCATAGGACTTTGCCAGTGAATTTCATTGTGTTGTGCTCTACATAAATATATGTGCTCGTTTTATACTTACTTAACCTGGCTTCACGTCATCATCTAATAAACAACTCGTCTGGTATTGCACATTTGTGTTGTTGTTTTTAGGGTAAAAAAGAAGTATAACAAAGACATTGGTATGCCACCGCTTATTTCAATTTAAATGCTTAAATAAAAAATATAAGTATGTTTAGAAGTCAATGTGTCTGTTGAAAATATGATATCAAACTTATAAATAATGTCTAAAAGGCTGTTATATAACTTTTGTTATTGAAAGACTATTGATATTCCGTGATATAAATCTTAATTATGACTTCTCTTGACTACGCACTATTGCCAAGGGGCTTGTTTAGCTTATTTGATCTCCGATCTAGGTGGCGAGCTGTGAAGCTATAGAAATGCACCAATACATCTTGTATTTTAGTTTATGTTGCTTTCAAATGGTGATTGTATCATAATGCCTTTAAATAAGGAAAAGAGTTATGTAGATAGTCCGTTTATACAATTTAACCGGAATGCGTCACAATTTGGATAGAACAATGGTGACCATTCAATCAAAAGGGATTTAAATACATGTCATATAACTATTTAAAAACAATTCTTATTTCCAATCGGTTTAATTAATAAATACATTGGCTAAGCACATTGTTTAAATGTGTTAATAAGACAATGCCAATTTCTAATAGCAAAGCGTCTACTCTAAATGGCTCTGAACACGATACACGAGTACACAGAAAATGGCCCCTACTATGACACCAGTGCGATTAACGCATGAACCACAGGATGGGTTAATAACGATAAACATTTTTAAACTAGTCCTTAAGCACTTTAAAAATGACAAAGTTTGCGCACTGAAATGATTCTCAAATTGACAAAATGTGGTCCACAATACAATGTTTACGTTTTCTAAAATAAAGACGGGAACCAAGATTAGCAGAGCGTATTTATAAGACGTCAAAATTACGCGGTGTACTTTAGTTATAATATAATATAACGTACTTTTCTTTATATTTCATCATAATAGTGGCCATCAATATTAAGTGTTAGAGGCTTTTATACATGTTAGCATATGCACTAAAATCACAAAACCTCTCTCTCCCACACTGGTATAGAAACATCTGCGGTACAAGACCATTTATGTATTTTTATTTAAATAGTAAATCTACCCAAAGCGCCTTCATTGGTTGGGATCAGGTTTGAGCACTAGATTTCCGCTACGTGCCTTTGTCCGGTCTTCGGGTGCCACATCGCGTCTTTATAATAGCATGAAACCCATCCAGAGTCAACAAACTGGCTTATAATAGAAAAATACGTGGTTCTCTAAGCTGGCCCTTGTTTGCTGATATAAGATGGTAGTTCAAGTTGTCCCCTTCGTACCAGTATCCGGTCTTAAAAAGTCAAACCACATCGTTCTAGTATTATGAACCATATTATTCATAACATATACTATTATATTATATTAATAACGAATGTTTAGTAATTCGCCATTCATCAGCCTTCATGAAATATTTCCTAATTTGCTGTTACGGTAATATTATTTATTAATACCTTGGATATATGTTATATTTCGACGTAACCCGCATAGTTATTTGTTTTAAGCTGCGTTATTTATTGTTTTAACTTTTATCCGTTATCCTTCGTTGGTTAAAATAGGGCCTATATAAGGTTCATGTCGCTCACACATGGAGTGAACCTCAGTTACAGTGATTTATCGAAGAATGAATTTGAATTTAGCAACTAAGCACTCAAGTTGATGGAAAGAAGATATTAATTATAACTGTTTTTTAAGTATAGTCGACTCAGGTTATTGCAGATGTACGTGTATTACGTATTAAGTATGAGTAACTACTTTTATTGTCTTCAAATGAACATTTACATGTTAAAATATTATTTTGGGATACAATATTTAATCTTGAGGATTTGGGGAAAACTAGTTAGATATGCCGCTTGTAAACCATACACCATCAGATTAAAATGCTTGTTTTTGGTGAGGAGGTTTAACCCTGAACTGATTTTGGTTTATCAGTACATGATAACACATTTCGACGTATTTTATGATTTTTGCCGTCCATTTGAAAAATAGATTATATTTGCTTAACAGAGTTCCGCTTTTATGTCGGAATAATTGATTACAAGACGTTTGTTCGGGTTATGTTTTATATAAAGTGTTTCGTCTGAAATTTTTATCTAGTAGTAACCCAGAGCATTTTTATCTAGACATGAAAAAAACGTCTTGTTGTTATGGAAAACATGTACCTTACTTTAATATATGAACTCATAGTGGATTCGTCATTTTGATGTTATTCTAAAATGTAATCAATGCATCAATATATATGTTAATCAAAACAAATAAAACATTAAAACAATTCTATATCATTATCTGAAATTCACTATCAACTTATGATAGATGACTTCTCTTAAATTCTAAATGTTGGTCAGTTATAAATAGGCAGGAAACTTGAAGCAGGAAACGACCTGTTATATGTAAACCTATTTGTACCAGCATCTAAGGATTGAGGAGATAAGGCGAAGTTACTGTTTACACTGCATATATAAATAGCAGATACTTGTTTATCTACTTTGCAGAAGACGTGTATCCCCTTGAGAACGAAACATTCTTAATAAGCTTAAAACAATCTTATCTATTAGAACAGAGTGATGGTTTTATGCGTAAGATTTTAATTGTTAAACCTTTGATGGATGAGAATAAATGCAACTTAAATTTCTAATTGCATGACCAAAACAAATCCGATAATCCATTCAAATTATCGCAGGAAAAATATCATACGCCAAGAAATTGATTTTGTTGATCACTGAATATATATGTAATGTTATCACATAATTGCTTTATAAATCAATATACTTTTGTGTCTTGGCCATAATTAGATAGTTTGTAAATGGTCAAAGGCAAACATGCCGATTCGCCAATAAACTCTTGAAACTCTTAATCACGAAACTCTTAAACATCAATTAAAATTATAGAATTTTTGCTATAATCCCTTTAAACATTGACTTTGTTTTTGAACGACATTCATCAAATTGATATTTCGTATTCAGGAAAATTTATAAACTCTTTAGTTGACCAAGGGTCCATTCTGGGACACCTCATGTTTTATATATATAAATAATATACATCATAGGCATTCCCTTTGAAATACAAAATCTGATTGTTTTGTATATGGATTGTGTCTTACCTTATCAAAACAATTAACGTAAATGCACAAAAAATAAATGTACGTAGAAACTATTCTTGCACAGCATATCAGAGTGGTGCGTATCGGAAATAACAGCTATCACGTGTGAAGAAAATAACTAGACTTTAACTAACAGGTCCAAACAAGTATATTGCTTAGCAGCACATATTTAACGTTTTTTACAACCTTTTTTATTTTTTGTACAGAAATGAGCAGAATTTTTCGTAGTACTAAATATCTGCAAACCAGCGATAAAAGACTGCTGATAAAAGACCGCAGATTTTCATAGTTCCGTTCTTAAATTTATATTTAAAGCTAAAAGTGTTACTAACTGTTTACAACAAATGCATAAAACATCATATTTCGAACTTAAATAAAAATATATATTTGGGACCAATTTCTGTCTGAATTCTTATATGCCTTGTTTACATGCATTTTCACATAATTTGGCTCGTTCTAAAACAGTTGTCACAACGTTCAATCTGTGAAATAACAGCTTTAAAACGCGAATAAAAATTGTTTGAAAAAAATAAAACGGATTCAATATATAAACCATTGGTAGTATCAAACAGCTGCATTTGAATATTAATTCTTACTAAATCGTCACACTAGCTATTTTTGAGAAATCATTACTATATCTTATACTGAAGCATAGGACATCTTCTCTAAACGAAGAAGATATCGCTCATTTTAGGCATACAAAACAATAGAAGAAACACATGCTTGTAGAATAAACGTTTAGAACTTTTACGAATAGATAAACATAAATCTAAAAACATGTAAGAATTGCTTTACAACATCAGATGCAAATAAAAAAAAATTGTGTAAATTCTGTTAGATACAAATTAACAGATAACCTTTAATTGTATTTACGATATTGTTGTTGTTTTAATTGATCAATATACTGACTTAAATACATTGTATGTGTTCCTTAATTTACTGTAAATAGTTTATAAACACTTTATGTGATAACATGATGGTATCGATGGATCGATACAAAATGGTGTAATCTGTGAGTGTGCATGTGCGCGTGTGCGAGCGTGTGATACACGCAGGCATTCATATTTCTTATAAATGATTGATTTGTTTAATTGAAAATGTTTTTTTTTGGACTAATTGACTTGCGTTTTGTTTGTTTGTTATGTGATGCTAGAAGTAGCCGGGAAAACTGCGTTATTGACCGATAGTATTGATAATTCTGATTTTGCGGTCACAATGGACTGCATATGCAACAAAATCAAGTATCAGTGTGACGTTATATCTATTTTTTAGAACTGCACAAGTTGAGCTCACTATGGCAGAACCAATTTTATATATACAACTCGTATCAGATGATGCTTTAAATTAAATATAAGTTAATCAAAATGTTCCTCATACTAAACGTATTGTCATTCAGGAATGTTGTATATTGAGCAGAAATAATAGCCTAAAATCATAGTAAAACTTCAAAAAATCAATCTTTAAAAATGTACATTGATTGAGATAATGAATAACGAATAATAAAACACCAAGTGTGCAACTGTTTGCAGTCTTTTTGCAATGGAAAACTAAAGTATATTTTGTCAAACTATCTTTAATTGGTGTAATATTTAGGATATATTCAAGGAGCTTGAAATACCAAAACTTATAGTCCTCGACGTTTGCTGAACCAGTGTTGAATGGTCCATTGTGAAGAAAGGAAAGTTTACTGATAAGTAAATTAACAGTTTTCGCAATCATTGTAAAATAAGTAAGACTCATATATCAAACAGTGAAGGCGTGTCACGTTGGAACTGAAATATACGGATTTCAAAACAATGTTTTAAGAAACGCAACATTTTGTGTTGTTTACCATTATTTTGATTCCTTTGATGATAAAATTTCAGCCAACATATATACAAATCAAGAACACTACCAGGCGGTCGGTCTTAAAGCTAGTTCTGCATTAGCTAGACTTAGCTAACTTAATTTGTAGCCTAATTGTTTGTTTTCATATTTTGTGTATATGTATTGTAAAACACATTTGGACGTATATTGCCATATGACAAGAGTGCTATATAAATCAGGTATAATAATAATAATAATAATAATAATAATAATAATAATAATAATAATAATAATAATAATAATGTTGACTAGATCCTAGATTTCTTACAGGTAACCAATGGTTTCTACAAAACTTTGAAATGATGTACTGACTACTGAATGTAATATAATTATGTGCTTACTATCATGATACGAAATTATGTTAAATAAAACCAGTATCTCTATACTATGTTGATCTTAATGTGCGATTGCCTGTAATTATACATTTGACTTCATTTAGTTTGAAACCATAGGCATAAGTATTCGTATATATTTTTAAGAATAATGCCGTTTGACTTCACGAAACTGTATTCATTTTATTGCATGTAATATTTTGCTTATTCCATGTTATACACGATTGTTTTAAAATAGTGGAATTACTTGGTGGTAAATATAGATTGCATATATATAAATCTTCGAATGCTGAAAGGACACCTAAACATATTTTAGTCTACAAAACAACATTTTTATGTATTTCAATAATTGTAATATTTTCTCTAAAACTATCCTTAAAATAATTGGAGATACCTCCCATTATAACGATATTTTCTTATATTTTTATATTTAGTACCAAAGAAAGGCTCATAATGAAAATTTCCTATGTCTAAATTTATAGTATGTTTTTTTCTGATAGGCATGTCTCTGTTAAAATTACTATATCATATTCACATATAATGTTCACAAATTTAGTATCGCCAAGTTTTCTACGAAGTCCATTTGTATTTCACGATCGACTGCAAATTACAAGTACTACTAAATTGGGAGCTATGTTTTGTTATATTAACAATGAAATTATCACTTGACCTTTGAAACTGTGCAGATAATAAATGTTTTGCAAATCAATAATTAACTTACGACGTAAAGTAACCTTGAATAAGCATACACATAACGCACAATGACTATTGGTCGAAAGAAGATATGACCTTCTGGTGAAAATTTTCAATGTCTCCCAAAGGTCGCAAGATGTTACCCAAAGGTCGGATTTGACCAAATACTTTGGACACTATTTACAAGCATTTTTAGTATTTTCTTACTGTGGCTCTACATCTGCTATTGAAAGTGTCATGTGGGTGATATTTCGTTTCTCATACATGCAAAATATTCACGTAATAAAAATATAAACCCATCCAGATGAAAACAATAAACAAGCAATCTTGATACTAATTTAGTACGAATATCTTAGGTTGTACCGAGTACTCTCGAGATTGCTCACCATTTGACATTTGTATTAGTTCTTTTATTTGAAGAAACATTCAGCGCAATATTTTTATGTGATCATCAATACGCCTTATCAAAATACCTTCAGATTTATACCTGTCCATACAAGTAAAACGCTTATTAGATGAGTTTGACATACATATATGTAGCATAATGCAAATGTTACGAAAGTTGAATTGGAGATGTTAATCCAACGTGCTCATGATCAATGCGTATTATGTTGGTTTGAAGATGCTAATAATAGCAGAAAGTTAAAATCGTATGCAGTTATGAGGAAAAGTTATATATATGAACCCAATCTTAACTATATTAATATTATGAAGTATAGAATAGCATTACCACGATTCAGGTGTTCTAAACATAAACTTATGATTAAAGAAGGTATATACAGAGGCATCGATTGATGAATAATAGATCTGTATAATAATGTCAAAACAAGAAGTCGTTTTCACATTTTTTATTTATTTATTTATTAAGTCTCATCCACATATATTCAAATCAGTTAAAACATAGTATGTACAAAACAGGATATATATGCGGCCATTCTATATTATAGAATTACAAGAGACTATAAAACTTTTACATAACATTTCACAGTGTGCAAACTGCTTCAAACAACACATATGAATACATTATATATCATTGTATACTTTGACACAATAATACACTAAAAAGTAGGTTGAGTCATTTAATCGTGACACTAGGTGTCTAAAAGAAGTCTTAAAAGCGAGAAGAACATAAAATGTAACAGCTGTATCTTTGGTGCTTTAAATAAGCTCTGGTAAGAAATATTTTAATAAACATTGTATCACCTCTAACTAGGTTAGGAGCGAACAGATTAACTGACTCATCCTACCATTATATAAAAATGTTGAGAATTATAAAATACAAAGACATGTTTCATTTTTAAAACATCTGATATTATTAAAATACTAATAAAGAGCTGAATAAGTACTCAGGCATCATAAATATGACTATCATGATAACTGTATACATATTCAGAACTGACTAGCTTACATATTTTTGCTATACAACATATTGTTTCTAACAGTTAAAATCTCATGACAGGTTTTGGCTAATGTTCTAGTTAAATCTGAATGGGTGAATATAAGTATGAACTTATCATTATCATTTAAACTACCATAGTTTGAAACTAACGTTTTACATTTATCAATGAGTAACTTTCTATGCTCATTGTATGTTGGACAATGTAGAATAACATGTTTTTCAGACTCGACAACATCAGTACAGAAGGGGCATACCCTTTCCATTTCTGGAATATTCTGATAACGACCTGTTTCAATACTCAGGGGTGCAACCCCGCATCTAAACTTAGCTAGAGCAGATCTGTGTGGAAAAGAAAAACTCAATTTACAATACAGTTCAGTTTCATATGAGTGCTTATACAATTTATATGTTCTAAGTTTTCTAAAATTTATATTCACATCATTCTTCCATAACTCAACATGTTTTTTAAACATTGCATCTGTCAGATCTGAAACAAGTTTACTATATGAAAATGGTAGCTGGAGATATGAATTCAGATTCAGAGACAACCATTTATCCTTTACAGCAAATGCCCAATTTCTACATCTATTATTTCCTTTAACTGCAGCCCAATCAAATACTTTCTTGTTAATTCTTGATACATCATATCTAAGACATCTATTCCAATGATTACAGACTGATTTCCATTGATCAACAATGATTGGTTTCCAACCCATATCTCCATAAACTGCAGCAATAGGGGTATAATTGCCTGTACCTAGGAAAAACCTCATTGCTCTGTGATGTATTTCATTTATACATGAAAAAGACCTTGTTCCACAAACAGCAGCCCCATATGTTATTATAGGCACTACACAGGAGTAATAGAGCTTTGAATACACGTCAAATGGAAAACCACCATTGTTTTTAAACTTAGCGATGAGAAGTCCCAAGGCACGACCAGCACTTTTAGCGGTTATATTAAAGTCTATATGTTCTGTGAGTGTTACACCAAGATATACATATCTGTCTGAATATTCTATAGTGGATGTACCACATTTAAAAACATAGTCAGAAAGTTTCACTGAATTTGGTCTAAAATGTACAACATTGCTCTTCATAGTGTTAACATTCATATCGTTTGAATTGCACCAAGGATTTAAAGTTGATAACATGGCTTGCAAGTCACAAGTAGCCTTAATCATGCACCATTGAATTGTAACCAGCCCCTCCCCCAACCCAGGTCTTGAGAATAGCGGAGACTTTGACTTTCAGTCCAGCTAATCCTTGGTAAAGCCCTGTCCTGCGTAGAGACAGACGACAGTCTACTGGTCAAATCCACGACAATTCCCCTGCACCCTGAGGTAAGGCCCATTCCCCACTATTTTCGGCGCAAAATCAAAAACCGCATTCTCTCAGCACTGCGGGGCCCTGGAAGGTAAATAACCGCTCGCTTCTCTCGTTATCCCTTTATACCCCCGGACCTAGGGGCCGTGGTTACAATTGACTGGTTCATAACCTGGTGCATAATGCACGTTTAAGGAACTTATTTCAACATTAATTTTGGATATTCATTTTACTCCCTAAACGCCACAAGTCAACTGATTCACACCACATGTAAATATATTCTTCAACTGTAACTCCACAGTATTTAACACTGCACTTTCAAATAAAAATTAGTAAAATTACACATAAATTATTATATATGCATGATTTTAATATGAGCATATATACTTTTGTCGTGCTTTTTATAGTCACTGAAACTGCACCGGCAAAACATAAGGCATCTGGCATATTGTTTGTGTCTAAAATGTTGATTAATATCATTGTGGGTACATCGTATATTGAGATAAACAACACATCTGAACAAATTTAATGTCTTTGATATACAAGAAAAGAAACAAGGTATGTAACTCAAACTTACCAGATTTCACAGTAGAGTCCATTTATTTCAGTTTCTTAATCAACATACACACAATCCATTTTAAAATGAGTGACATGAAAAGAGGAGCCAATGCCCATTAAAATGGTATGCGATATGTTGGTATAACTTAATTTGACAAACAAGCCAAATCCAATGTCACATTCTCGTCTTTTTCTGTAGTCGGAACATGTACAGCAAATTACTATTCTCAGTGTATCCCCGTGTAAACAGGTCTACACACAGAAATATTTTAGAGATCTTATGCTTTTGTATAAATATCACAAAATGACAAACGCACTGATTTTATAAACAACAGTCTTCAAACTAAATTCACTTTAAAATTTCGTAAAGGCGGCCACTTTCCTCGCAATCGCTTAGATGATGATAATAAGCAAGTTTCAAGTATTATTTTCATCATCACATATAATATGCATGTGATATCACAAAACAATGAAACACATTTCAGTTAACATCAAAAGCAAGAAGCGCCGGCTTCCGCCATCTTGGAAATTGTGCGCGATAATTTGTTGTTGTTGTGAAATTAGCAATAAGTTAAAAACACACTAAATTCTATTTTCTATCGGAGATCAAAAAACGGGCGCGGAAAGAAAAAAAAAGTTAGGAATTTGAATATTTTTCTTATTTGGGTTTTGCAATATTTAGGTACGGCGCTCCCGTAAAACGAAAAAAAAAATCTGGCCTAAGATATGAGTAAACCAAACAGACGAGTCCGTGTAGAGTGTAGATGCGTACGTGCGTGGGTGCGTCAGTGTTTGCGTAAGTGCGTCCGTTCGGCTTATTAACACTATAAGTTGAACGTGCAAGGAGGATAACGAGTGTCAAGATTATAGTCTTAGCTTTATAATAATGAACATTTCTAGAAATAGCGAAGACTGATAATTATTTTGGTTTAACAGAAATATATATCTCAACACATTAACATAATTATAAGACAAAAAGAAAATAGTAGCTCGATTAGATAAGAGGTCTTTATTATTTATCACGTACATAAGTGCTGAAATAAGTTTATTTATGCAAAGATCTTGAATAGCTTAAACACCATAGACATATGATTATTTTAAAAATGATAAATTACACTTTAATCAACAAGTTATTTATTACAGCAGTACAAGTAAGTCCAGTATAAATGCGTACAAAAAAAACGCTATGGCGTATAAAAAAGGATAATTTCGAACAAAATATTACAAAAATGCTATTCAAAGTACATGCAAAATACAGATATAATTCGTTTAGTCTGTATAAGATTAAAACAACATCAATCTTATTTTGGTTACGATGTATATGTAGTCTTAGGTGTCAATATATTTCCACCTTTTTTGTGGCGTCTCTTCTTGTGTTCTGGCTTTAGTGACGTTAAAGCTTTACGATCACTTCTGATTTATCTCTTGCTAAAATCATTTTTCATACAACATTTAAGAAACATAGCAATAAGTCTTATAAATAAATATGCAAAACATGTTTTGTGGCATACTTCTCACTAACTACATTCCCTGCTTTGGGAGGGTTTCTGCATGTTGCCTAAAAATACATCAAGGCAAAATCTGCATTTTAGTAACGTAATAATACTGCCCTGTATCACACATAAGTCTTATTTATTTCATTATATTTCATTATATTACTGACAATTTCTTATTTCAATATGAGATATTCATGAAAACACACACCTTCCCTACCATTGTTTTGTTTTTGCTGCCCGACATTTTTTAAGGAACATTTTATGTGACTGCGCAAAACAACTGGAGCCAGCCAATTCTTTGAAGGTTTGTGTAATTTTCCGTCTTAGACTTATGCTTTATGGCTGGTTGTTGGTACATTCATGTTTTCTGTTCTTTTTGATAATAGTCAGTGTTCTCTGTGACATCTTGTTAGGAAGAGGCAGTGCATTTTTTTCTTTAAATCATATAAATTTGACTTCCCAAACCTTTTCGGTCAGAAACGATCACAATCAATAATGAATTAACCAATACAAAATACTGCCATCTAACTGTTATGCTTTCATCAAGGCTTCAAATTATAAACAATGTGAAATATTTGAGTTATAAACGATTAAACCCAGCTGATTGTGAAAATGCCGATCACCAGACGATAGGTGGAGTCGAGAAAACAGGACTGACTAATCAACAACCGTATCCGCTAATGCGGTATGCATCTTCTTATAAAGAAATCTATGTAAACACCCCGAGAGGTATAAAGTCTTAACCGATAAATCAATATACAACCCCATAAAAATGCACTGAAGATAAGTATGAAAGTTATATTATGCAAGTTCACTTTTTATGCTTTATGGCATTCGAAATCATTTTTTTTTCTTTTGCTAATAAAAGTGAATTTGCTGTTATATGTATCTTTATAAATGTATATGTATTTTGAAATATAACTTGATTTTTTTTTTGCTTTTTCTTGTGAATAAAAGATATGGTTTCCCTATTCTTTGTCTAATACATTTGACTTAATCATTAACCTAATAATAAGAATTTCAATGTATGAACGCTTCAAATATATGTTTATTTATTTGCATTTAAATGTTTCAAGCTTATTTAGATTGAACCCACTATAGGCGCTATAAAATGCTGTTTAAATAAAATAAATTAGATCGTCCGCATAACAATGTTTACATTTTCTAAAACGAAGTGGGTAACCAAATATAGCAGAGCGTACTCATAAGGGGTCTCTGTTTAATAATTACTTCCTATACGGACGTCAAAATCACACCAGGCGTACTGGAGGTTATACTATACTAATATTATGGCGTTTCCTCCATATTTTATCATACTAATAACAACCATCTTCTAACTAGTTTAAGAGGCATTTCTAGTTCTTCACATTTGCACAAATGCGATTGTTTCAACTTGTAAATGTTTAACCAATACTTTGAGCGAATAAGCCAGGACACGGTGCCTTTGGGTGCCATTATTCGCTTATACCAAGTATTAGCCCTAGATATCCCATACGTACCGGTACCCAGTCTTTAGGCGTCACACCACCCCATCTAGAAGTATTTACCCCCAACAAAAATCCACACGCTGGCTTATAAAGGAAAACTCTGTGGTCCTTGACACTTAAAGTAATTTTGAGTAGACCTACCCGATCCTCCCTAATTGGTTCGGGTCAGGATGGTAAACTAAATGTCACCTACCTGCCTGTATCCAGTTTCCGGAAGTCACATTGCGCACTTATTATCCTCCCAGCCCAGAGTCCACATACTCGCGTATAATAGCAAATTCCGCGGTTCCTGACATTAAGACTCATTACTAGTCAACTTGACTCAAAGCTGGTCCTTATTGGCTGGTATCAGATCGTAGCCCTATATGTTCCCTACGTACCAGTACCCGGTCTTTGTGCGTCACATCACCTCCATCTAGTAGTTTCAATCTTAAAATTTGCATATATACCTATTTCGTTTAATTATGTAAATGATAAATTTACACCGTTGCCCATATAGCTATTTCTGAAAAAGGGTATAGGCGTAGACAACTTTAGTATATATATCTAATATTCACATGTTATTTAGCAATTCACCATTAACAGTCTAAGTCATTTTGTCTAACTGGCTCCTACGATGATATTATATGCTAAAAACTTGGTTATACTTTTTATTTCGGCTTATCCAATCTAGTGATTGGCTTCTGTTTGTAGTTATCATCTTTTTCATTTGTATCAGGTATCATCACTTGATCAAAATGGGGCCTATTGTTTCATGTGGCGCTTGTACCCCCTAAACCCTCAGCTCAGTTTGAGGTTTAAAGGTTTTTTCCTGAAATAATTAAGTTAAATCAATACAAAATGATAAATTCAGACGGTTGGCTTCCTTTTAGACAATAAATTATGCTTGGGAAATAAAAGGTGCAGAGGCTGCTGCCCAATTAAACTGCATGTTTAATTTAATTAAAAAAAAACACAGAAAC
Source organism: Mya arenaria (assembly GCF_026914265.1). Taxonomy (NCBI): domain Eukaryota; kingdom Metazoa; phylum Mollusca; class Bivalvia; order Myida; family Myidae; genus Mya; species Mya arenaria. The sequence continues at coordinate 65,431,947 of NC_069127.1, read as the reverse complement.
TTATTAAGTTATAAAATGTAATCGTAAATGTAAAAAATATAATATGCAGGCAAAACTTGATTTTGAACACATTGATTTTACGATTCGATTTATGAACAAAGATCTGTGCACTTAATTAAAGCAATACCCGATTAGTTTTAGCAATATTCTAATGCATTCAATTAGACCACTTTTTTCTAATATAATAGTTAATCAATATAAATACAAAATAATATTCTCGATTGTTATATCTAATATGCAATAACACCCTAATGATGGCTGACTTCACTTTAATTTGTGATGCTTATGTGTAAAACAGCTAGGCTGGAAACTCGAAGCAGGAAACTAACTGCTAAATGTATCAATTTATCTGTACCAGCATCTTAAGGATTGGGGGAAAATGGCGAAGTGTATGTTTATACAGTAGATATCAATAACAGTGTTTGTTTATCTACCGTTGAGAACGTGTTAAACCATTTGAGAACGAACCATACTTAATCAGCTTAAACAACCTAATCTCTTTACCCAAGTGATGATGCTATGCGTTAGAAATACCGTTATCAAACCTCTGATGAATGAGAATGAATACTAATCCAATGTCTAATTACATGACCAAAACAACTCCAATAATCCTTTCGAATGCAAACAATTGATCTCCCCATCCGGTTGAAAATATCATAGTATTTGAATAGGTTAATCACGAAATTCTTAAACATCAATTAAAATATATATTTTTTAGCTATAAGTCAATAAAACATTTAATTTTGTATTTGAACGATATACATCAAATTATTAAGCTTGAAATGAATGTTCACGAAGATTAATGAACTATGTAGTTCTCCATTCTAGGACTCATCATGTTTCTTATGCATGGATGTAAATAGCATTACCTTTGAAATACAAAATATGATTATCCTGTATGCGGATGGTATAACAAGCAAGAATTTGAATGTCTGCAGAAAAAAAACTTAAACAGCTTGTCGGAGTGGAGCGATTGGGAAAAACAGTAACATGTGAAGAAAATAAGGCTGCAAAACAGGTAACTTAAAGACAATTATATCTATGAAAACACGACTCGTTTGAAAATAGAATGGATTAATATAAATAAATAAATAGATAAATAGATAAATAAATAAATAAATAAATAAATAAATAAATAAATAAATAAATAAATAAATAAATAAATAAATAAATAAATAAATAAATAAATAAATAAATAAATAAGTAAATAAACTTATTTCTTTTAAGCTGGGAAATATGAGGTCATATTGACCTAAAATAAATTATTGAACGAGACTATAGAATAGAGAATACTGATTTTGAGGTTAACAACAACTGTGTATTATTTCACAAAAATAAGTTAATAGCTGTTTATCTACATGATAACGCATGACGTAGCATCACGTCATGATAACAGTATAGTTAATTGAGAATTCAACTGATATTAAACGCATTGTCAATCAGGTACGACAGTTGTATATTGATCAGAACGAATAGCCTTTAATCATAGGTCAAATTAATCAATCTTAATACATGAATATTTATTGAGATAATGAAATACAAACTATAAGATCTTAGTGTGCAAATGTTTGCTGTCTTTTTGCAATGGAAGACTAAAATTTATTTTGTCAATCTATCTTATATGTATTGCTATGTTCATTATTCGGGAACTAAGGTACAAATTCAGAACAGCCGCTCACACTAACACTCCAGCCACATTCCCGCAAGGGACACTGAAGTGACTTTATTGGTACAAGGGGGATGACACTCAAGAGATATGTTCGTAATCACACGCTTCACTAACACTCCACTTCATTAAGTCACCAATACAATACCAAATACATGTACTGGTTCATGATCATTTCGGATTATGGTGGTGTTTTCAGTAAACATAAAAAATATGTTGATATAAGATTTGGGTACCTTATTGTTAGAAATGGTGTCAAATAAAAGACAATTGCTATTATAATTTGAAATTAATATTTTAAAACAATCGCTTGAATAAACATTTTGAAAATAAACAAAATGATGCAAAACGCATTGAAATGCACGTGTGTGTGTGTGTGTTTTAATATGTAGCCGTAATGCAATGTATCACGTTAATTAATGTGTTTTCGTGTATAAATTTATTTTTTGTTTGTTTGCAAAAACTGTATTTTAGCGTTTAAAAATACTAAATGTTAAGTCGAAAACACATGGACAGAATAAGCGAATGAATCGGCTTCGTGTGTGAAAATAACACATCGGAGTGAATAACAACTCAAGTGATGTAGGATTTTTATATAATAGTAAATATGATAAGAAGAAGAAGAAGAAGAAGAAGAAGAAGAAGAAGAAGAAGAAGAAGAAGAAGAAGAAGAAGAAGAAGAAGAAGAAGAAGAAGAAGAAAAAGAAGAAGAAGAAAAAGAAGAAGAAGAAGATGAATAAGAAGGAGGAGAAAAAGAAGAAGCAGAAAAAGAAAAAGGGCGATAATACTAGTAATAATAATAATAACAATACTACTAATAATACTAATACTAATACTACTTATAATAATCCAACTGACTGTTTTTTGGGAAAAACATATTAATGCCCTGACCACGCTCTGTAATAAAAATGTTGCGTAAAACCTCAAAACTGCAATGTACGTGATGTTAGCGGCCTATCGGCATGTCGGCCAAGCGGCGTGAAGTAAGCGGCCACCTAAAATTGCTTCCTAATTCAAAACATTATATATGCGCTTTCTTCTAAAATAATAATTAATCTTATGTTCCTATTGACAAATCAATATCCTTAAGCGAATACCGGCATTTTCCCTAAATGGATTGGTGATCAAATTTGTTTTATACTCGCTTTAGAGTGTTGATTGTTTCGTAAACAAGTATTGTTTAAGAAGCAAACACATATAAAAATGATTTGTGTTAATCTATGAATACATATGCTTTGATTAATCATTGTTTTCATAAAATGAAACAAATGTTCAATTGCATTGAAGTAGAGAAGTAGGACGCTAGGACACCAACCTCACTCCGCAAGGCCGCTCGTTCTCAGTCAAGAGACCGGGATAATCCATTGAAGTACATTTTACTTCAATAACGTGGACTTCAAAAATTGTGTTTAATTGGAAACTAATGATAAATCAATGTTTTATTCACAATTATATTATAATAGCGGCCTTATATTATTTCTTATTCAAAACATTTTTATATTAGTTATATTAGTTCTAAAACAATGCTAAAACCATTGTTTTTTATGCAAAATGCAATACTCTGGAGCGATTATTAACATTTGTTTCAAAAACTTGATCGAGCAATCCAGCGCCATAGCAGCGTAAATCTTGGGGCCTAACGGCTTGATGGCCTAGCGGTCTAAAATTCCGATACCACTCAATTCAGCAGCCTAAAAAATAAGGAAATATGCTAATATGTTCGTAAGAACGTTGACCTTTGAATAGAAACATCTAATTTATCATTGTTGAAAAGAACGCATATTAAAAGTTTTGAAATACGAAACGTTGTTAGGCCGCTAGGAAGCGGGACCGCCAGACCTCAAACTTCATGCTGTTAGGCCGCTAACTTCGCGTACATGGTTTTACGCAACATGTTCATTTCAGACCTTGGTCAGAGAAATAATATGTATTTTCAAGCCTACATTCAGTTGGATTTATTCTATTATTATTATTATCATCATCATCATATAATGATATTATTATTACTATTATTATTATTATTATTATTATTATTATTATTATTATTATTATTATTATTATTATTATTGTTATTGTTGTTGTTACCGTCATCATCATCATCCGATCATAGGCTCCCTACATTTCTTGATTTGCTTTCAGTCCGAGATGTAATTTTCTTTAAAAAGTAGATTCATTCGTTTATTATTTCCATATAATGTGCTTTTTATAAAGTCTTAATTTATTTTCAAACTCTAAGACCACTTTATGCAGACTATATTACACTATTCGAATACATATCCATATCACGTGATACTATTGAAAACGGTTATATTTAAAAAACAACAACAACAAAAAACGAATTTTAACGAATTATGGAACTGTTATTTTAAATATTCACAATCCAAAACATATGTTAACATTAAGTACTGTAAACACCACCATAGTGAAACAGATAATCCGATATGTTCATGAAAACAAACATGTATTTGTACTGAATTGGTCATTTGATGAGATGGAGTGTAAGCGAGGCGTTTGAAAACAGAAAGATCTTTTGAGTGTCACTCCATTCTTTCAACTCAAGTGATCACTTGAGTGTCCCTAACGTGATTGTGGTTGGAGTGTGAGTGAGAGTGCATGTTCATTTGGCCCTAATTTTAAAGAAGATTTTTAAAATAAGACTAAAAAATGAAATGGAAATCCTTGTACCACACAGGGCCAGTCTAGAGAGCAAAAAACCTTAATTTGAACAAACTGTGTAAAGCACCATTACACCATGCTCAAAAACTTCAAGGGTCTGCGACTTGCGGTTTCAGGAAATTTTCTTTATTTTTTTTACTTCAGACGCTATTTACTAAGGCAAAGGCATGCTTTGGCCAAAGGAATATTATTTGATTTTTGTTAGTTAACAGCAAAAATATGAGGCTACATACAACTTATCAAAATTCTTGCCCTTGTGATTGAGATATCTTGGGTAGGCCAATTTTTGGCAACAAAGCAATCATTTTATGTTGTTGTAAAATTGGCATTGAAAAAAAATTGACGCACGGAAGAGTGAACACCGCCTCCAGCACTCATCCACCAATACTTGCTCGTGTCTTCTAGGGGAAGGCCTTGATCTTAGGTAAAACCAAACACACGTTCAAAAGCATGCCAATACGAATATCTTAGTGTTTGGTTTACAGCCATAGTCAGACGCGTAGCTAGCCCTCTATTGATGAATGTGCTTGCACCCCTCTCGGAACATTTGTAAACCACGGTACAATCTGGTTCATTCTGGTCGTTCTGAGGTGCTTTTGTAGTATTTTTAGTATTTTTTAAAGTATTTTGAAATAAACATCAGGTAGTCAAGTATGCGTATTGCAACGTTGTCTGTTTTGTGTCAATATCATATGGATTCAGCCGAGTACTCGTATATCTATATTTACGCGCCTGATAGTCTATTTAACTCTGAATATTACTAACCTGTGACGGATATCGACCGACACTTGTATCCGAGAACAAGGTGCTGGAAGACAAATATATGTGTATAACGGCCAAAATAGACCTGCAGTTCTACTGTGAACATTGCAGTGTAATGGGGATTTGAACGTATGTACAGGGTAATATTATGATTCACACCAATTGCTTGGTCCGGGGTTGTAAGAATCCAATTCAAGCAGATAATAAGTGTCATCTTCAATGTTTCGATATACACTTTTGCAAAGAATGGTTGTTATTGGGTTGATTGTTAAAACAAGAAGTGCAAAATGCATTGTTGGCACAATATCACAGACGGCGAATTTTGTCACCACATTTTCACAGCCCATTCCTGAACGTAGTAGTCTGGGTCTGTTTCAGCATTGATTCAAACCCGCCACTACTAAATAAAGTTGAAACATGCGAGAAATTTGAATTAGCTCGTGAGACAAAGACATTCTGCAGGTCACAACTATAATGGGTTGTACCTGCTATAACCCCGTTATTGCACTTTGGACACTTATTTATCAGAATTTTATGAGGATGTGTGTACTGTTGCATTAAAAATCATATTTTTTTTCATACTTTAAATGTTATATCAAATGTGCATGCCCTACTAAAACGGGCCGGTGTTTTTTGAGTGCCTATTTCACATAGACAATGATGACCTTAACCCTAAACTAAAAAAAACATGAAAGTTATTTATACGGCCGCTTTTTAGAGTCATGATCGCGCCATGGATTTAATAAAAATAAATACCCTGTTAAATACATCTGATAAGTTCAATTCAAATTGACGAAAGTTGTGCATTGATATATTAACGCAATTGCATGTATTCAGAAAGTCTCTGACGTGTGGCTGAACCAGTGTTAAAATGGCCGTAGTGAAATTTACTGATTAGTTAATTAAGACATTTCGCGCTAATTGTACAATAAATAAACAGTGAAGGCGTGTCACATTGGAACTGAAATATATGGATTTCAATACAACTTTTGAAGAAGCGCAACATTTGGATTTTTTTACTATTATTTTGGTCTTTGAAGATATTATTTTAGCAAACTTTTATACAATTATCTAAACGAAAAATAGCTCATTGTGATAAGCATACAGATAATTCCCTTTCGAATTCCCAAAACGCTTAAAAGGGTAAAATGGCACAAATTAAACCAAACAAAAAAATCGGCTGAACTTAATACTGTTTTAAGGGACTTAAGTTGTATCGAGCAATTGGGACCGAAGGTCTGAAAATGGTTCATGATAAAGCTGACGTCACAGTAATCTTAGACTCTGATTTTATTATCGAAGATTTAATCGGCTGACAACGCGATCTGATTATTTTTTAAACTTATATATCGCCCATGTGCATTTTAGTCTTAGCAACAATAACTGTTTATTCGTCGTATTGTTTAAAATTCGAAAATCATATCACAAATAACGTTTGAAAAGTGAATTCTACGACAGTGTATACTTTTGAAATTCTTTTTCGGGCGGATTCATCTTTCATAAAAACGTGGTTTGAAGTATTCATTTCAATTTGAACATCATAACTATTGCATTGAAATTGTAAAAAATAAAATAAAAAAAGTTCATTCAATAAGTTTTCATAGAAAACATTACCGATAAAAATAGGAAGATCAACCATAATTTATGACCACTGCCTCATGGGTTTTAGACCTATTTGCGTCGAAATGAGAAATCCTGAGATGAATTGTGCGGCGTCTGCAGTCTGCTTAAAATTACATGTAATCATAACGAATGAGATTTCGGCACATCACCTTCTGCTCTTAAGAAATGGTTTGATTAGTCCCACAGAAGTACCACAAAGGTTTAAAACAAGCTTTACACCGAAGAGCTGGCCAGAAGGATAAGTATTGAAAATGTGTCTATTCACAAACTTTGACATTGACTCATAGATGTGAGTGCGGGGTTGGTGCCACGACACTTGAAAGTGACGATAATGCAAATGGGGCAATTACCATAAAAATATAAAAATGAGTCATTCTCACCATGCGGTTGTGCGGAATAGTTGTTTCGCAAGAGACCCTGCTTCGAATCCTAATCCCGAGTGGAACTATTGCTTATCTAGGAAACATAGTATACTGGATACTTAATATTGGCACCGTTAAGGGGCCATTTTGAGTTAACAGTTTCTGACTTATATTGTCTGAAGGTTGCAACTAAGTTAATTTTATCACTTTCAGCTGTTAAATAAAGCTTAAAAAGGTCATTGCTTGGGTTCGCGTCTAGGCCCTCACACTAAGTGACCGATATTCTATACTGTAATAATTAAGAAAACCCAAATTATTTTTCTTATAAAGATTACACATAGTTGAGAACCTAAATGTTGAGAAAATGCATATATCAAGGTTATGAAAAAAATATCATTATGTCGGTATAGATGCTAGAAGCACATACTTGTACAATGCACAAACCCCCCTTGGCCTACTGCTTTATTTTCAGAGATTCTATCGACTTTTCAAGATATTTATGGTGTTTTTAACATTTCAATTTAAAAGTCAACTACTGTGTATTCCAAAGTAATAAAACACGACTTGCATGAACATATATCCTTATATACTCGGTTTCAAAGTCGTGCTACAACACATTTAATTGTCAACATTTAAAAACAAGTATCTCTAAGACACAAGTATTATGCTATTCTTGAAAATGTTAACTCTTACTTACGCTTATATAAAGGCAATTAAGTATCCATGAGTTATTTACAGCGACTAAAACATACATGATATGAGTAAAGGGTTTGGCATTTACAGACTATTCATTTGCATATGGTAGACATATTGCATGCATTACTTGTGAAGTGGTAATGCAAACAACACAATGGAACTACTCAATGAAGTCCGAATTCCTCGGTTTAAGTGTCAGCGGCCAGTCATTGTCAGACGGGACACTAGTGTTGTCTCTAAGTCGTTCAGTTCAGGATTCAAGCGATTGACTGTTGAATGTTCGCAAAAATCATATTTTAGTATTTTTAGAATTGGACTTTCTTTGGACATTAAGCAAGAGAGGACTTCTGTGACATTTCATGTGTTTCTAATTTAGTTGAAGAGTTACTGGTCAAAAGATCTCATTTAAAGATTCACTCTCACGCCCAAATTAAAGTAACCTCAATTGAAAGAAGTGTTTCAATTTATCAAATTTAAGAAATATAATTAAAAAATATAATGAAGGACACCGTCTGTAATATGAAACAAAGGAAAAACAGTATTTCTTTTTTTCTTTTTTTTTACTTGATGACTGTTATTATCTTAGGACCCACCAGTCATTTATGTTTTGTACGGTTTTAGCTACTGAATACACGTTTATAATCTTGTTATAAGTAAGAAATATTTTCCATAAATGCATAATTTCGCAGTTCGTTTCGCCGATAATAGTTAACACATATAAATACACGGAAACAGCCAGTCATCTAATCATCACTATTAACGCATCATTACGCGTTAAACAGTAATGTAACAGAATTAAGCTTGTGTTTTACTTTTTTAAACCGTTCTTTTTCTAAAGTAATATGCATATATGAACTGAACCTGTAAACCAATAAACAAGAAGTATAAATTGAAAATAAATAACCTATTACACTTGTTTTATTTCTAATGATTTCGGCAACATTTGTTGACAACGGAAATAGAAAAGGCTATAAATGGCCTATACGATTTGAACACAATTTATGGAATGATTATCAGCAGCATGCACTCCTTACGCATTCAAAAAAGAAAATATTTTACCTTTGATTAATGTTTATGTAGATCCAGACCAGTTAAGTAGCATTAAAAGATGACAGCTTTTGTATAATAAAATCACAGATTTCGTAGGCTTCAAGACAAACATATCAGTTTGCATGATAAAATAATAAGTGTATATTTTTACTCTCAAATACAGATATTGTTAAATTAACCACCAAAACCTGTTTTAATATACTTGAATTCCGATTCAATGCTTTGTACAAGTAGTTAAGTGATAATCCTTTTAGATGTATCATAGTTTTTTAGCTTAAAATAGTCATGTAAATAAGAGTAATTATCTTTTTTAGAATAGACTTAATTGTTTTTTATCCTTTATTAACAATGTCAAGATATGTTGTTGTATTTTTAGTCTCCTGTAATTCAATTTTATGAATGGATGTGCACTGAACTCTTAAATATTTGTATTTTATGTTTTGTCATGTTGTGTACATATGATACATGAATAAACTATAAAACTGCAGTGAAAATCATTTATTATGGCACATTATAAAAAAATATCAGATAACTGTTGTGAGTCACAATTGTTCAATTACTAACTAAGATATAATATGTGCTTTATTTAGCTTGCAACTCCGAGCATATTCATTTTATCTAAAGGAAAATATATTCGAACGTATTTGTAAGTATATGTACCTTAAATGGTTTTGAAATGAACTGTTCCCATTTATATCAGTATATAAATATAGAACACGGTTTTCTGTAATATAGAGACGAAGCACATGCGACCATAATTGCCATTCGTTATTCGCAAATAGTTGCGTCAGGTCCGTCACCCTTGGTAGTGACTGTAGGCCAAATTGAAACTTCCTCGACGTTTGGTTCGAATGTCCAATTAAACATTTTAAAATACAACTATTATAAATTATAATAAGCACTTTTGTCATTTGTATTTATTAAATTTTTAATAAAATAACTAATACAACTAAAAAGAGCATGTCGTTCTTATAGTCTGCAAAGCATTGAATATACATCAACCTTTGGGCGACACGAAAACACGGAAAGTACGCTTATTGCGAAAATATTTTTTTGAGGGAATTTCGGAATCTTTAAAGTTGAACACAATTACATTTTCTGTTAAAAAATATTATGTTCTTTACATTTATGAATTCTTATCTAAATCATATACCTATGACAAGAAAATTATTAATAAAAATTTAAATGTATCCCAAAGGTTGTTTTCAAAATATACACACTTTTTTGAAATTCATGATTTTTCCTTAAATGGTATTCCTGCTGATTAGTGCTTAATGACTGAACCTTTTTTAAAGCGTTCAAAATCGTTTGCAAAATTGTTTTATTATTTTAAAAAATAAATTGATAGAAAAAAACACAATTACTTTTGGGCGACACAACATATATCCTATGGGCGACACGAGTCTCCCAAAGGTTGCATCAAAGTTACCCAAAGGTTGGATTGGTCTAAATATATATATATATATATATATATATATATATATATATATATATATATATATATATATATATAATTGGTATGCTTATCAAGAATTGTTAGGTACCGCCTTGGAACGGTCAGTAAAATGTAAATTTACTGGGGTTTTAAACCAGTTTATTACCCGTTTATGTGCACAAACCTCACTCTTATCCCCAAAATCCTTAAAACAGATAAAACGCAAAAGGTAAATCTTATAAAAGTATGCATTAACTTGAGGAAACTTATCAATAAAACAAATAATAATAAAAAACGAAAAGGTAAACCCCAAGTACTTCAATGATTAGAGATCCCAGCTGACGAATGATTATAGGTCAAATGTCAAGGCCATTGTTGTACTAGTACAGTTCATAAACTGTTTTGCTATTGGTAAAAGGGCGGGCTCAATATTGTTGGCGTTAAATGTTTTAAATTTACAAATGTTCACCATGATCTAACGGCGTGTCTAGTGCAAGGCAATAGTATTTATGTTAAAGGTCAACCCATTACTTGAACTTCAGCTCTTCTTACAATATCGCGTTACAACGAGAAAAATCAAGTTATATATACTTCTGTT